>NC_143489.1:54350306-54503062 GCF_027475165.1 Benincasa hispida
TGTTACACACATACAAGCCGGAAACATGCATTAAGTTATTCTCTAACCATTTCTTGCTTGAGGAAATTTAAATACATCATTAATGTCACTGTGCTTTACTTGATCATATATGCATGAGTATTGGAGACCTTAAGTTTACTGAGTCACTCACGTTCGTCAGGCTCTTATTGGTTTATACGCTTTCCCTAGCTCTTCTTGGCCTGGAAAGATATAATTCCCGATTAAACTACTTAGAATTCCTAGTAAAATATCTAAAATAATTCATTTATTAAAAGAACTTCCATCAATACAGACAGCTTTACTAGCGAGATCCCCCTGAGCGAGGTCAGTGAGATCCCCTTAAGCGATGCTAGCGAGATCCCCCTGAGCGATGCTAGCGAGATCCTCTAGAGCGATGCAAGTGAGATCCTCTAGAGCGAGATCAAGCTTTTCCTGTAAAATTCTTAGCGATACTCACCTCAATTCCTAGCAAGATTTCCCCCTAGAGCGAGATCCTCCTTACAAAATCAGCGAGATTTCCTTTATAAACGAGATCCTCATGCCCAAATCTCGCTATAATTCTCCATGATGAACTGCTTGCTTATTCCTCACAAGCAGCTGTCTGCTTATCACCAATTCCCTGTTATAATTTCAAAAATTCATAACTCAAAATCTAGAGCTCTTTTAAAAAAACTTCCTTCTACAAACTTGTTTAGATTTGAGTTAGTATCTTAAAATTTCAGCCCATAATTTCTTATAGTTTGGCTTGGAACTTCCAAATTTCACCTCGGGCCCTGATTAATTCGTGGTTCTACCTCTTCTGCAAATTCTCCACTTTTGTTCTTCTCCTTTTGCAATCTTTCTCCAACAGGACAACCTTAAAAACTAGATTCTCCTAGCTTTCAAATGGCACCAAATTTGCTATATTTGCTCTTGTCAATTACCAAAACCATACTTTTGAAGTTCACTTCCCTTTTTAATCTTTCTGCCACTTCCTGAGTTCAAAGAATTAATTGCCACGTCACTCTACACTCAGTGCCTCCAGCAGACTAATGATTGAATTTCTTCATTTGATAGATTTTTTTTCCCTTCCCTTCCTTCATAATCCCTATAAACAATATGAATTTCTATTAAATAAATATGTAATATAACATTCCTTTGGCTAAACATGCTTATCTAGGGAACCTAAGTTCAGGGGTTTACACGCCTGAGTGGATATTTATTAAAAGAATGATATCAAAATAATCCAATATGTCCGTGTTTTTATAAAGAAATCACAATCAAGATTTGCTATTATACCTGTATATATTGATGACTTGAATATAATTGGAACTCCTGAAGAGCTTTCAAAAGCAATAGAATATCTTAAGAAAAAAATTTGAGATGAAAGATCTCGGAAAAACAAAATTTTGCCTTGGTTTGCAAATTGAACATTTAGCAGATGGAATATTTATTCACCAATCAACTTATACAGGAAAAATTTTGAAAATATTTTATGTGGACAAAGCACATCCATTAAATATTTCAATGGAAGTTCATTAATTAGATATAAAGAAAGATATATTTCGACCTCGAGAAGATAATGAAGCACTTCTTGGTCCTGAAGTACCATATCTTAGTGCAATTGATGCACCTATGTATCTTGCTAATAATGCAAGACATATATTGCATTTTCAGTAAATTTATTAGCTAGATATAGTTCTTCTCCTACAAAAAAACATTGGAAAGGAATTAAGCATATACTTCGTTATCTCCGAGGAACAATCGATATGGGTTTGTTTTATTCAAATAAATCAAATTTTGATCAATTGGTTATGCAGATTCTAGATATTTATCTAATCCACACAAAGCTAGATCTCAAACAGGTTATTTGTTCACATGTGGAGGAACTACTATATCATGACGATCGGTGAAACAGGCCATAACCGCCACTTCCTCAAATCATGCTGAAATTCTTGCAACTCACGATGCTAGTCGAGAATGTGTAGAGCTAAGATCAATGACTCAGCACATTTGTGAAACATGTGGCTTGTCTTCTAATGAAAACCTTCAACAATATTATACGAAAACAACACAGCTTTCATCGTCCAAATCAAAGGAGGATATATTAAAGGAGATAGAACAAAACATATTTCACCCAAGTTTTTCTACACTCATGATCTTGAAGAAAATGGCGACATCACTGTATAACAAATTTGTTCGAATGATAAATTAGCATTCGACATAGCGACTCAGAGATTAAGTGATATTTTCATGAACGGGGTAAATATATTGTATTCTTTTAGGAGTATAAATTATATGAAATATGTACTCTTTTTCCTTCACTAGGATTTTTCCCATTGGGTTTTTCCTAGTAAGGTTTTGACGATGCATATTTCATATATATAATAGACATCTAAGAGAGAGTATTATAAATATTATACAATATAGATGTACATCCCAAAAAGGACATGTGTCCTTAAACATGTTACTCCATGTGTCACAAATTCATACATGGTTAGTGTCCTAATGGCCACATCCTACATGCCAATTCTCCTATAAATAGTGATCATTTATGTATTTTATAGGATGGTGAAGATTGATGAGGAAATCCAAACTTTTGGGGAAAATAGGGAAAATTTTATAATTTTCATATTTTCTTTATTTTTTTATTTTATTTATGTTGTTTATTTTATATCTATATCTATATATTTATTATTTTATATTCTTTTACTATTTATTATATTATATTTTTCATATCCGTATTCCCATTGTGCTCCCCAATTTTACAATATTAAAAACGTTTTTTTTTTTTTCGTTTTTAAAATTGCTGTATAATTTTGAAAATATTTTTAAAATCGAAAAAAGAGAAAACTGAATTGTAAATCAAACATATCAATTTTTAAAAAATTTAAAAGCTAAAAATAAAAAATCAATTGATTATCAAACAGTCCTTTAGTTTCAATGGATGGTAATGTCTATATTTTAAACTTTGTAACAATATAGTTTGTTATAAAAATGTTGTTTACATTATAACAATGTGATTTCCTATAAATATATATAGGTCAATATATTTATTAGGAACCAAATGTGTTTATAATCAATGAATTAAATGTTTTTTTTTATTATTTAACGATTTAGGGTCCGTTTTGATTGATTAGTGAAAAAAATATTTTTCAAAAAAGTCATTATTATTTAAAATCTTTTGATAAAAATTGTTTAAAATATACTTTAAAAGTGTTTCAAAAGTTATTTTGAATGATTGTCAAATATTTCAATTTTTTTAAAATAATTTATTTTCAAAATTAATCACTTGAAAAATTTCAAAACACAAGTATTGGTGAAAATTTTCAAGGTGGGAATTTTGCAAATAAACACTAATAGGACTGAAAGTTAAATACAACTTATGTATCATTTTCATTCTATTGATAATTATATCGATAAAATATAAAATAAGCATACAAGCAATCATAAATTTCAAAAAAATAATATAATAAAAGTTAAATTCCACTAATATATTTAATATATTATTTTTCTTAGGTAAATCATCTATTTTTCACGTCCAACTAAAAGAAAAAAAGGGAAAGTAATAGCAAATAAATGATAAATAGTGTGCTATATCCGAAAATCTTAACTTTTTACATGGGCAAATTTGCCATTATGATTTTGCCAAATTGCTACATTGGACAATTATTATATACTAAAAAATATGCTTAACCTAAATCAGATTATTTAACAATACCTACTTGCTTGCATCTATAATTTACACATTCCACAAGTTGTGGTACTAAAAATTTTAAAAGGTGGAATTTGAAGAGGTGACCTAAACTCTTTGGAACAAATTAGTCCGACTTTGTAGATTAGGCACATGCTTTTCAACTTGCTGCTGCTTCTTTTCTTCCCAACTTCTATGGCCATTCATCTTCCCTCCTTTCATCTTCTGCACAAATCCCACAAACCTTCTCCAATTTTCTTCTTCAAACAACTGAGTATTCATCCTCAAGTATGTAAATGCACACATCTCTCTATCGCCTTCCAACGATGATGCCCTCACGATTTGCTCGTGTGCATACTCGTCGTATCGTGGCAATGCATTTTCTCCTGCGAGTGGGATTTGAGCCTTTCGAGTTGCCAACCGAACTTGTTCAACAAGCTTCTCAGGAGCACATTGTGCATCCTGAGGCTGCTCATGGTCATGCATTTCAATACAAGTGAAGTTGAAGATGGCACCATGGCGAGCCAACATTCGTGCGATTGGTGTGTAACCGTCGCGGTACCGTGTGTTGTAGTATCCTGCAGTGAGCTCAGGGGCATGAGACCGAGATCCATAATGCCAATGGATGCCGGCAATTTTCACCGAGATCTTCACGTTAGAAGGTTTGAAGATTGAGGAAGCATGTGAAAGTATCATATCCCCATGTTCAAGGAGAATTTGGGAGTACCATGAGAGGAAGAATTCACCATAAGAGGAATTCCAACCTCCACCTTCTTTCTTGAAGAACCAGGTGTCCTCTGGCCAGTTATTGTAGTGACCGGCATCGGTTGGGCCGGACAAGCCCCATTCCGGTTTCCCGGCTGCATTGGCTGCAGCTTTTAAGCTACTTAGCATGTACTGTACAAGATTGAGGAATAATATGCAGATTAAGATCAAGAGATGCAAGAAATTAGATGCATAAATGTGTGATGAAACATAGTAAATTGAGTACCTTGTCAAAACATTGGAAGGCTCCAATGCCTGGGAATCTCCATGTGCCATTTTGTTCTGGATACGATGGATAACGAAGCTCTCCAGCTGGTCCCATTCCTACTTGTATTTCCTTTATCACAAAAAGAAAACAAAACAACCATCATCAATTTCACATATCCAAAGAAACAATTCTATGAAACAGAGCATATTGCTTAAGCATCACTATCATTATTCCAATTAATATGTTCAGAACGTGATAGGAGAGATTTTGAAATAGTTAAAATAACTTTTATCGCCTTCAAAATCACACTAAAATATGGTAATGATTGGAATGTCTTGAATCTATTACCTAAAATTTCGAATGAACAAGTACGAAGGTTGTTCGGAGGTAACACTTCCTAAAACTATAAGTTGTATTCATATTTGTCATATTTATATTATTTATGATTTTGACTGTACGGTTCAGAGAATACGCTATATAAACTCCCTAAACTGGAGACGATCAATTATTCTCTTCAATAATAAATTGTTATCCCTTTTCTCATGAACATAACTAACATAGGAATCACATAAATCTCTATATCGATTCTTCATTGTTTTACGTTTTCTGTTCATCTTTGATGGTTGATTTCTTAACAGTCACATTGGCTCAAAGATCCCAAATTTGAATCTCGACTGAACTTAATACCAAAAATTCTTAATATCTCTTGAGTCACACCTTAGAGCGGACAAGAGTGGCCAGAGTACAAGGAAACAAACCTCAAACTGTGAGTTAAAAGGGAAAAAAACCCTAAATTCAGAAACTAAATAGAAACACCCAACAAAAATGAAAGATCAAGATAATTATTATAGGCTTGGAATCGCTAATCATTGGTAAAAGCGTTAAAATGTAGGGATTTGATAGAGATTGAACTTACGACGATGGTGTTGCCGAGGAGGTGATTGAAGTTTTGCTTGAAGGCACGCATGAAATCGACGTAACATTGAACTGGAGCTCGGCCCTTTAAGACAGGAAGATTATCGCATCCTAAAGATACGTATTCCAAGTTCCTTCTCCCCCATTGATCTGTGTAGCAAAGGTCCGGATCTTTCTGCATCTCCTCCACCACCCATCTCGGTAATGGAATTCTGTAGATTTTATGCAGTTTTATCAAACAACCGTTAACCAAAATAATATACCAAATAACTCTTTTTTTTTTCCAAATAAATTAAATATGAAATTATACGGTTAAATAATTTTAGTTCCTTTGTATGTTTAATCAGGTTAATGTTAATCATTTCTGCAATTTTAAAAATTATTGATTATATAAATTTAAATTTCAAGTCCATTAAAATTTCAAACTTCTAATTTTGGGTACAATAGATCGCTAAATAGTTCAGAGATTAATTATGAAATTTAACAAAAAAAAATTAACTAATCTTTTTAGCCTCAATTCTTTTAGTTTAAATTTAACTAATAAACTTAAAACATCTATACTTTTTAATCCTACTTTAAAAATCTCTCACACTATTTTGTGCTGCAATATAATTAAAAAGAAGCCAAGAAAAAATCAAACTTATAAATTTTTTTTAAAGGAGAAAGACCAAACTTATAATTCAACACTAAATTGTCTTTAAAAAATTAAAATTAAATTTTTTTTTTCTTATTATAAATTAATTTGTTGTCATGACCAAATTGGTATAAAAATAGAAAAGTGAATAGGTTATGACCAAAATAACCATTTCAAATATATTTTTAAGGATAACTTTAAAGGTTAGTTTACTCTCTAAACTTTTAATTCCTATTTAGTTGATGGGCTTTAAAATATGAGTAATACTTAGTACAATCTGTCCCTAAATTCTATGTTATCCTTCTTCTATGTATCTAAAAAAAAAGTTTTAAATATATTTTTTTAAAAAATAAATTACCAAATGACGATCTTTAATTAGTTGCAGGCAAGGGTTACACACTTCTTTATAAAATATATAACAAGTCTTTTTTGAACTTTTATATTTATGTTTTTCTAGTCATTAAACTTTAAAAATATTGAATATTTAAAAAATTTATGTGATGTTAAATTTTTTAAGTAATTTTTCTAATAGAAAAAGTACGAAGCTATTTATAGAAATAGTAAAAAAAATAAATAGACTATCACTATCACTAATACTTTTATCTGTCATTTATTAAAAAAAAAAAAATTACTATTTTGTATAATTAGTTTCACTTATTTTTCTATTTTTTAAATTCCCTTTTGCATCTCTTTTTTAAGTTTAGAGAACTAAATTTATAATTTATCCTAATTTTAAAATCAAATTGAAAGATAATGCTTTAAAGTGGAGTTGGTCCAAGCAAATTTGGATGGCGTTGGTCCAAGCAAATTTGGATGGCCAAGACACTTTTATTACCAAATAAAAGTCTATATTCAATCCCCAATTTGTTAATTTTTTTTTTAAAAAAAAAGAAATAGATGGAGGAGAAAGTAGTTACGTGCAGGAATCGCCGACGTTCCCTCCACATTGATGGAACGACATGACGGCCTGAACTTTCAGCCCGTATTTCGCCGCCATACCCAAAAGCTCTTCATAACCGCCGAAGTTATACTCGCCGGACCTCTCCTTCTCCACCAATCCCCACCACACATCCACCATAACTCCCTCCACTCCCGCCCCTTTCATCGCCTGAAAACTCACCTCCATCGCCTTCCTCCGGTTCACCTTATTCCCCATCGTCACACTATCCAACGGCATCATCACAAACACCGGCACTCCTCTCCTTTTTCCTCCTTTCTCCTCCTCCACCTCCACCTCCGCCGCCGTCGAAGCTCTACACGACACCGAGAAACTCCGCCGGACTCTGTCCAATGATGATACGATTACCTCTTCTCTTTCTCGATTCGAAACCCTAGATCGCAAAATCGCTGCCGCTGGGACCGTCCTCACCGCCGCTGTAACCGCCGGAACCCTCGATTGAGATGAATGATCGTTGTTGCAATTCGCCGCTGGAAACAGAGTGCTGATCTGATGCATTGAACTGAGCGCCATTTTAGGTTCTTGTTCTGGTTGAAGATTTTGAGTTTGTGAAAGGAAATTTGTTGGTTTAGGTTTTTTATTCGAATTTGGAATCGGATTAGGAATTATTAGATTGGGGGATTGGAAATGGACTAGGAGATGTGCGTTATTTATAGAGTTCTTGAACGGATTGGGAAACGACCACAATTTTTCTCTTCCTTGCAATTGGGCCACGTGTATTACACGTGGAATTCTAAATATATATATATATATATAATATTCATGGTCGTAGTTTAATTCAAATGAAATATTTAAATATTGGGGTGGTGTTTGGCATAACGGAAATAGAAATGGGATAAAACTTGATAATCATATTGTTTTGAAACTAAATTACATATTGGTCGTAAGATGAATTTTGAAGTTAAAAGTTTAATTTCTGATTCTATATTATTGATGGAATAAAATTTAATTGCAGACGGATTATACTCATCTCTTATATAGTCCATCAAATATTTAATAAAATTGTGTTACGTGACAATTTTTAAAAAAAATTGTGAGTAAAATAAAGGGAGAATATGAGAATAGGTGCAGCCTGGCTACACCTAATCATTCCTATTGTTAAAACAAAGGTACGTCGGTCTATTCAATTTTTCAAATAATTTAAATAACTTTTAATAGGGTTCTAGAAAAAATCGAAAAAAATAAAATGGCTTTAAATTGATTGTAACCATTATTATTATCTAATGTGTTGCTGACATAAATTATTATTAAGAAAAATCGAACCGTTCTAAGAATCGATCATTTAACTATTTCAAATTGGAAATTAAAAATCTCAAAAAGCTTCCATCGAGTTTAATATTATTCTCATTATAATTATCGATACCTAACAATAAATATGATGAGAATAATATTAACATTACATATCCTTATATAAAAGGTCTTATATTTATGGATGAAGATATTATCAATGGTTGCCTTACAAGTTCAATTGCCAAGTTGTAATTTGTATTTTACATATCTAACTTCAGAAAGTATTTAATATGTCATTAAATTTCGATTTTGTGTTTAATATAAGTCCTGAAAGCATAAAAAATATCAAATAAGTTCTTTCACTTTCAATTTTGTATATAATAGATGTCTAATATATTTAACATTTTTAAAAACTAACAATGTATTACACATAAAATTGAATTTTGTGTCTAAGGAATCACTAAATTTTCAATTTTATGTCCAATAGGTTTGTGAATTTTGATTAAAAAAAAAAACCAATTAGATACAAAATTAAATGTTCCAGAGATTGTTAGACAAGGATATATTTTCTTTAGACACATTCACATGCCAATTGAGTAATGCTCGATTTGATAACTAATAAGAGTTATTCAAACTAATATTTGAGTAATAATTTTTAACAAACCGTTCATAATTTTTGTTCATACATTTCTTTAATTCAATAATTGTAAAGATGGAAGATCAAACTATCAACCTTAGATAACAATAGTTGATGCTGACTTTTGATCAAAGAAAAATGTACCTGCCCTCTATGTGACAATAATGATAATTTAATTTGTAGTTGACCTATAACAACAAATAATAACTTATGTACTAAACTATATGTAATGGGCGAGATTAAGATTTATTTATGTGGAGTGTTGATGTATTAAGTTGGCAAATCTATCCTATCCAACATTTAGGCTAAATGAGACATGAGGGCCTACATGGTTTGATCATGGTTAGAGTTGGAATCAAAACTGACCATTCGAGTGGAATCCATTGAAAGTGATGGAGTTGAATATAGTATATTTTCATGCTATGTGGCTAGGCTGTAAGGTTTCTTTTTCACGTATCCACTCATTATTAATATTTATTTAGATCTTGTTCGAAAATCATATTATTTTTTATTTTTGTTTTTGAAAATTAAGTTTATAGACTTTAGTTTCATATCCACATTTATTCTTTTGTTAAATATTGTTCATAAATGGTTTAAAAAATCAAGTCAAATTTTGAGAACTTTTTTTATTTTTTAAATTTGGTTAAAAATTTAACCCTCCTATTATGTAAATGATTGTAAGAAATGTGAATAATATAAATTTAATTTTAAAAAATAAAAAATCAAATGATTGTTTAAGACCAGTTCAAATTAATGAAGGAAAAAAGTGTTTTAAAATATATTTCAAATATTTACCAAATAAGACTTATTTTTAAAATTATATTATGGAGGACTAATTTAAATTTCAGGAATAATTCTTGCCGCCGTTGGGGATCGAACCCACGACCACGTGGTTAAAAGCCACGCGCTCTACCACTGAGCTAAGACGAATACGTTTCTTATTTTTATAGTTTTATTTCCAGAGAGTTTTTAAAATTTAAAACAAATTTTTTAGGGGTGTTCAAGTAACCGAACAACTTAAATAACTTGGACTACTCAATCCAAAATATAAAGGTTGGGTTGGGTTACTTTGTTCTTATATTGGCTTTGGTTCAACTTTTTCTATTTTTGTTAAGTTGGGTCAGGTCGTGGGTTGGCTAAAAAAAATTTGGGTTGACCCCAACCCAACCCAATTTTATGTTAATAATATATATACATCTTTGTTTAAAGTTTGAATACTTTGTATTGATTAATTTGTAACTTTTTAATATTTCTTTTTTAAAATTGTTATGATATTTGTCTTCATCTAAAAGTTGTAATAAATATCATAGATATTTGGTATTTAGCATTTGAATATTATGAGATTTTAGTTATTAGTCATGTGTTGTATATAAATTTATATATTTTTAATTAAATAGAAAAATAAATTATAATCCAACAACTAACCCAACTGAATTTTAAGAGTTGGGTTGGAAACTTTATTTAGGTCATTCGGATTGCCAATCCAACTAACCCGAATTTTCGATTGGTTCTAAAAACACCTTCAACCCAACCCATGTACACTACTAGAAATTTTTGAAAATTTATGCTCCATTTGATAATTATTTGATTTTTTTTTTATTTTTAATTAGTTTTTAAGAATTAGGCCTATATCAATCTTTTATAATTTTTAGCAATGTTTTCAAAAAGCAAACTAAGTTTTGAAAACTAAAAAAATTGCTTTAAAAACTTGTTTTTCGTTTTTGAAATATGGTTAAGAATTCAACTCGTTTACGATATAGAAGATTATAAGAAACTAAAAAAATAGACCTCAACTTAAAAAATCAAATGATTAACAAACGAGGCGTTAAAAGTTGGTGTTTAAAAACTTGAATTTGATTATGAATTTAAATGTAGTAGCATAAAAGATGTAAACATTGTAAACCAAAAGAAAAAAAGAAAAAGAAAGAGAAAAAGAAAAGAAAAAGAAAGAAAGAAAGAAAGAGAGAGAGAGAAAGCAAGCTCAATTTTTAAGAACTAAAAATTAAGAATTTATTTGATAATCATTTCAATTTAATAATCATTTGGTTTTTAATTATTTCAGGATATTTTTAAAATCAAATCCAAAATCTAAAAAAAAAAAAAAAAAAGTTTTAAAAACGAAGCTTTTATTTATGTTTTTTCATTTTTTGGTTATGAATCCGAATGTGTTTTAAGCGATATGAAAATTGTTGTAAAGAGATATTCGAAAACCAAAAGATTATCAAAGATAGGACATTAGTTTTTTGTTTTACGATTTTTTAAACATTAAACTTATAAACACTATCTTTGCATATAATTTTTTTTTTTTGTTTTGTTATCTATTTTCTACCAATTGTTTAAAAGACAAAGTAAAGTTTTTAAATTTTGGTTTTTCTTTTTAGAATCCATACTTATAGTTCAAATATTTAAGAAAACTGAAAATCAAAGAAATTATTTGGGAGGAACCAAACATAAAATTTAAAACAAGATTGTTATCAAATGAGACCTATGGTAATTTTATTTCATAGACCTTATATCATTTTTTAAAGTACAGCAAAAGTAGGATATAAAGATTTGAACTTTCGACTTTAAAGATAGGAGTGCATGTCAATTATTACAGAGCTCCCTAAGTTATCACGTCAAATCATTTCTTAATGTTGATGATATGAAAAATAATAAATGGTACAAAGAAGAAAAAAAATGACAAATAATGAATGAAAGTAGTATGAAAAAATTTTGGTATTATCATATTACTACAAATTTTAAAACAAAGTCGACAGGTTTACTCGAGAGGTTAAGGGGAAAGACTTAAGATCATTGCACATAAGTGCCCGTGGGTTTGATCCTACACCTGCAAAAGTTATAATTATTTTATTTGGATTCCTTTGTGAATCATTTTGTTTTCGATTTTTTTTTTTAAAAATTTATTCTTGTTTCTTCCTTTTTTTATCCTAAACATTTTCACCCTCCAAAAATCAAATTTGAATTGGCAATTAAATATATATAATCTGAATAGTTACCAAGAGATACAAGGAAGTTAAAATTTTATTGGATCGCTTGAAAATCATTTGATTTTTGTTTTTCTATTTTTAAAATTTACTATTGTTTCTTCACATTTTTTTTCCCGAACATTTTCACTCTCTCAAAATAAAAATAAAAGCTTAACGATGAACAAGTAACTTTAACCAATTAGACAATCACTCCTTCTTTAAATTAAAAATTGATGGATACATAAAAAAAGTGGTGACTTGTTTCAAGAATAAATAAATAAATAGTGTCTTATTAGCAATAAATAATTTCTTAAGTAGTGTGTAAATAGAGTATTGATATAATTTTTGTAATAGAATGTTCATTTTTTTTTCTTCTTATTATTTCCCTAAGACAAACTGAAAACAAAGTTAAAAAAGTTGAATTACACAAACAAATACTCTCAAACTTAGCAATTTATTTTTTTCTAGAAAAAAAAACCTTGTTTTTTTAAAAAAATATAAAATAATATATTGACATTTTATAAATATTTTAAAATCCTCCTTTAAGTAAATATCACTATATAATGTGGGACGAAAATTGGAACCTTAAATGATATAGGTATAGTAATAAATAAATAGTATTTTAGTAGTGATAAATAATTTCTTAAGTAGTGTGTAAATAGAGTATTAATATACATTTTTGTAATAGAATGCTTCTCTTTTTCTTATTATTTCCCTAAGACAAATTGAAAATGGAGTTAAAAAGTTGAATTACACAAACAAATACTCTCAATACAATTTATTTATTAAAAAAAAAACTTGTATTTTCAATAAATATTTTTAAACCCTCCTTAAAGTAAATATCACAATAATGTGAGACGAAAATTGAAATCTTAAATGATATAATAAATACTGAAAAAGAAAATTAGGATATGAACACCTCATACTATTACAATTTATTGTCACATTCATTTCAAATTCCAATTTTTATTAAAAATACTACAAAATGTCACTAAATTTATTTTTCAAAAAATATGAACATTTTTAAAACAAATGGTAAACCAAAGAAAAAAACATATAAGAAAACCTAAGAAAACCACAAAATAAATGACAAGGGAAGAGTAGAAGTATGGCAAAGTGATAAAAGAGTGTTCACGTTTACTAAATCATAACAAATTTTTCTTTTCGTTTTCTATTGCTTTCCTTCAGCATTTCATGTTCCACTATTTAGTTGTTATTTTCTTCTTTCTTTCTCATGATTGTTATATTAAACCACTGTTATTATGCCATGTGACAATATATATGTTAATGAATAGCTACTATACGATGGGCTCTCATTATCGCTGAAGGCCTATCGTCTAGTAAATTTCTCTCTTTTCTTCTGTCGTTTATTCTCTTAACTTATCGTGTAGTCGATTGTCTCTATCGTTTACATCCTATCGTATACACTCTATCGTTTACACTCTCAGCTCTATCGTGTAGCGTTTTGCCTCTATCGTTTACACGCTCAACTCTATTGTGTAGTCTCCTGCCCCTATCGTCTACACGCTCAACCCTATCGTGTAGTCTCCTGCTCCTATCATCTACACTCTCATCTCTGTCGTGTAGACTCCTGCCTCTGTCGTTTAGTTTCTTGACAACGATCATTTAGTCTCTTGAAAACGATCGTTTAGTCTTTGCTTCTCTCTATCGTTTACATGGTATCAGAGCTCTAAGGCATCCTGCTCTTCTTCATGCCGTCAAGCTCGGGAACATCTGAAGAAAATCCCACTTTACTAGTGACATCAAACTCAAGTATCTATTCAACTGCTCCACCTCCGACAACATCTCTATATCTTCTCCGTCATTTACCTCATTTGCTACTCAACGTGCCCCTCCCCCTGCTCGAAACCCATTCTACCCTCCACAATATGACCCTCCACCACCGCCCCTTCACCCTCAATATGCCGGTTTTCCCACCCATCATTCTTTTCAAAATCAGGTACCGATTAACCCTTTTTCCACACTCCCATCCTCGCAATCCCCTATAGCAAACTTCCCTCATATGTTCTGATCCCTCACTGTCAAACTAAATGATTCAAACTACCTTATCTGGAAGAATCAGCTTCTCAACCTCATCATGGGCTATGGCCTTGAAAGTTTCATTGACAGTACCTATCCCCAGCCACCAAAATACCTCGATCCTCAGCAGAGTCAACTCAATCCTCATTTCTCTTATTGGAAAAAGTGTAATCGTACTATTATGTGCTGGTTTTACTCCTCTCTCAACGACCACCCACCCATCAACCATCACACTCCTCCAATCGGCCACAATGTTAAATTTGCAATAAGCCTAGCCATATAACATTATCTTGCTACAACATTGAAAATCCTAAATACAGAACCATTCACCATCCCTAAGCCCATTTTGCTCAAGCTACACCAACCTTAACTCAACCGTTATCCTATGTCACTACTTCCCCGCTCCAAAATCTAATCATCCAGATGAAGGCTGGTGTATGGATTCTGGCGCTATTCATCACATGACTCCTGACCTGTCCAACATCCAACAACCTATACCATATTATGGTGGTGACCAAGTTATCATAGGAAATGGTAAGTCCCTTCCCATCTCTCACACTGGTTCTTCCTCTTTTTTGTCATCTACATCTAATACTCCGGTTTATCTTCACTCTATCCTTCACACACCTTCAATATCTCAAAATCTAATTAGCATCGGTTGTTTATGTTATGATAATAACGCTTATGTTGAGTTTTTCTATGACTCATTTGTTGTGAAGGATCTTCAAACCAAGAGTCCACTCCTCGGGGACACACTTGATTGTGGCCTATACAAGCTTTCTGTTACTCCATCTGCTACAGATCATTCAATTCCTCCTCTCATCCAACTGCCTTCATCTCAGCACTCACAGACTTTTCCTTATGGCATCGTCGCTTAGGACACCCCTCCCCTCCAGTAGTTCAATCTGTTTTGTCAAAATGCAAACTAAAGTACAAAAATAATACTAATGTATCCGTTTGCGCACACTGTCAAATGCCCAAGAGCCATCCTTTACCTTTTCAATCTTCCAATTCTCGTCCACCCTCTCCCTTTGATATCGTTTATGCCGATGTATAGGGTCCTTCCCTTATCAATTCAGTAAATGGAGACAGATATTTCTTGTTGTTTATCGATGCTTTCTCGCGTTTTACTTGGATGTATACAATGAAAGTAAAATTTGAAGTTCTCCCCTGTTTTCTTAAGTTTCAAGCAATGATATCAAATCAGTTTTTCACCACTATTAAATCAATCCAAACTGATGGAGGAGAGGAGTTCAAAGCTCTCTCACCTATTCTTGACAAACTTGGCATAATCCAACGTCTATCTTGTCCCTATACACCTCAACAAAACAGCACCGTTGAATGAAAGAACAGGCATGTCGTTGAAGTTGGCTTAGCCATGCTTGCCCATTCCTCTGTCCCACATACCTTCTGGCCCTTTGCCTTCCACACAACTACCTACCTTATCAATCGGCTACCCACACCTCTCTTTGCAAACAATTCCCCCTATGAAACCTTATACTATAAACCTCATGATTACCAACTTCTTAAAGTGTTCGGCTGTACCTATTTTCCATTCTTTCGGCCGTTTAATGACAATAAACTTCAATACAGGTCTCATGAATGCGTATTCTTAGGCTACTCTTCCTTACACAAAGGATATCTCTGTTTCCATCGCATAACAGGTCGTATTTATGTTTTCAGGCATATAGTCTTCAATGAAACTGTCTTTCCTTTCCTAGACAACTCTCAATCAATCGCTTCTCCTTCACTCCCATCTTCCCCTGTCATTTCTATTCTCATTCCCATCAATCCCCTAAGTCTTTCCTCCCTACATCAGGTCACTACCAGTTCTCAAAGCAACTGTGTTCATCATCATGATTCCCCCCCCCCCCCCCCCCATCTACCTTCTTCTATCTTATCTCCATCCTTCCAACCCACACCTGAACCTACACCACCCAATCAACCCACTCCCTACCTTTCTCAATCACCTGAATCATCAACCAATCCACTAACTCCCATCATTCCCTCTCCCTCACCACCACTCACCTCTGCCCTCCCGACTCCCTCTGCTTCCTCACATCTCAACCTTCCCACCACCTCAGATCTACCACAATCCTTATCTCCACAACCAATAACCATCCCATGATTACACGGTAAAAAATGGGCATTTTTAAACCAAAGGTTTGGTTGTTTGAGGTCACTAACTTGGACAAAACAGAACCACGGTCCTACAAGGAAGCCCTTCTTCATCCAAGATGGAAGCAAGCAATGCTTAAGGAATGTAAAGCTCTCATACGAAATAATACATGGTCTCTCACACCTCTGCCCTAGGATCACAAAGTAATTAGCAGTAAGTGGGTGTTCTGACTTAAACAGACTTCATCTCGATTCAAGGCTCATTTGGTTGCTCAAGGGTTCAACCAAGACTATGGCATTAATTACTTGAGACTTTCAGTCCAGTTGTCAAGCCTACTACCATTCAGCTTGTGCTATCCATTGCTCTGTCTCATAATTGGATCATTCGGCAACTTGACGTACACAATGCCTTCCTCGATGGCGGCTTATCTAAGGAAGTATACTTCAAGCAACCACCTGGTTTCATAAGTGATCAATACCCTAATCATGTATTACTTCTACACAAGGCGTTGTATGGCCTCAAGCAGAGTCCTTGTGCATGGTTTTCAAAGTTCAGTACCTGTCTGATGCAATGAGGCTTCTTGAATGCAAAATCTGATACGTTCATATTCATTTTCCGTAACTCACACACTTTAATTATCTTTTTCATTTATGTTGATGACATTACTTGTTTAAACACTCAATTTGCACTTAAAGATCTAGGTGATCTATCCTTTTTTCTTAGCATTTAGGTGGCTCGTTCATTGGATTATTTACATTTATCTCAGTCTAAGTACATCCACAGCCTACTTAAACGTGCACAACTCATTAACTGCAAGCCAATTCACTCTCCAATGGTCGTTGGCACCTCCTTGTCCCTCACTGATGGACAATCACTAGACAACCCCTCTGAATACAGAAGCTTAGTCGGAGCCCTAATATTGTACGCTGACCAGATCAAACATCAGTTTCAGTGTCAATAAGCTATGTCAATTCATGCATGCCTCAACAACTTCACATCTTCAAGCAGCCAAACGCCTCCTTCGGTACCTCAAAGGCACGATCGATCATGGTATTCTTCTAACCAAATCCTCTGTTTTGGCCTTAACTTGATACACAAATGCCGATTGGGCAAGCTTCCCGGATGACAGACGAAGCACAAGTGGATTCTGTGTCTTTCTTGGTTCCAGCCTTATCTCATGGAGCTCCTCCAAGCAAAAGGTAGTCTCTCGATCCAGTGCCGAATCAGAATATCGTGGTCTGTCCAATGTTACCTCTGAGGTCCTCTGGATCCAATCAGTTTTAACTTAAATTGGTTTCAATCGCATCTCCACCCCTCTGCTGCTCTGTGATAACCTCAGTGCCACATACATGGCCGTCAATCCTATGCTTCACAACCGGACTAAACATCTTGAGATTGATCTTCACTTTCTCAGAGAAAAGGTTGCATCCAAATAGCTTTCAGTCAGGTTCCTTCCCTCTGAAGATCAACTGGCTGACATCATGACAAAAGCTTTACCAAGTCCTCATTTCCTTAGTTTGAAGACCAAGCTTACAGTCGTGGCAGCTTCTCGTTCTCTTACGAGAGGATGATAAAAGAGTGTTCACTTTTGCTGAATTATAACAAATTCTTCTTTTTGTTTTCTGCTGCTTTCCTTCAGCATTTCCTGTTCCACTATTTGGTTGTTATTTTCTTCTTTCTCTCTCATGGTTGTTATATTAAACCACTGTTATTACGCCATGTGGCAATATATATATTAATAAATAGCTACTACACGATGGGCTCTCATTATCGTTGAAGGTCGATCGTCTAGTAAATTTCTCTTTTTTCTTATGTCGTTTATTCTCTCGACTTATCTTGTAGTTGATTGTCTCTATCGTTTACATCCTATCATATACACTCTATCGTTTATACTCTCGGCTCTATTGTGTAGCGTCTTGCCTCTATCGTCTACACGCTCAACCCTATCGTGTAGTCTCTTGCTCCTATCGTCTACACTCTCATTTCTGTCGTGTAGACTCCTGCCTCTATCGTTTAGTTTCTTGACAACGATCATTTAGTCTCTTGACAACGATTGTTTAGTTTTTGCTTCTCTCTATCATTTACACAAAGGACGAAAAGTTTTCCAAAATTAAAAAAATTTCATACTACATTCATTTATTTCACGTGAACATGCATTATTTTGGTTTAAATAATATTTTGGTCTCTTATAACTTGAGTTTTGGTTCATTTTGGTTCATATACTTTGAAAGTGTTCATTTTAGTCCTTCTACATTCAACTTTGATTAGTTTGATCCATGTACTTTCAAATTGTTCATTTTGGTCGTATTTTCAACTTCGGTTCATTTTGGTCATTAAACTTTCAAAAAGTGATGATTTTAATCCTTAACAAATGAAATGAGAATGAAAAGGTAGGGACTAATATAGTCACTTTTTCGAAGTATAAGAATCAAAATAAAGATTCTGATAGTATGTGGACTAAAATGAACCAAAATTCAAAGTATAGAGACCAAAATGAATACTTTCAAAATATAAGAATCAAATTGAACCAAAACCCAAAATATAGGGAGTAGGGACTAAAGTAGTATTTAAAACAAAATATTTATTTATAGGTTTAAATATTATTTTGGTCTCTGAATTTTGAATAAGGTTCTATTTTGGTCTCTAAATTTTTTAAAATGTTCGTTTTAGTCCCTTAACTTTAAATATTATTTTATTTTGGCCCCTAAATTTTTAAAATATTCATTTTAGTCCATAAACTTCTACAAAGTGCTTATTTTGGTTCCTGACACATTAAGCTTTTTGTTAACTTTTTAACAAAATGACGAGGTGACTTATATTTTTGGATGAATAGGCTATCAAAAAATTTTAGAGTTTCAATTTTGAAGGTGGTAGAGTGGGAGAATTTAAAAGACATTTTAAGTTCAAAAGTTTGGTCATTCAGTATTTTGGCATACTGCTTGTTGGTATTTTATTTCACATTCATCTTGCTTAATGCATATAAAGCCTAGTCATCTAAAATTACAAACTCTTTTACATTTATGTTAAAAAGTTGATATAATTTTAATAGTAGATATTAAAATAAATATTTTTAAAAAATTTAAACGAACATTTTTTAAAGTTTAGAAATTAAAATAGAATAAGATTTAAAATTCGAAATAAAATATAATTTAATCAGAAAAGGAGTAAGAAGGTTTTAGACCGTAGGAGGCAGCTTGGTGGGGGTTCGGTTTTTGTCTTTGGATGTGTCGTTTTGGAGATTGTACGGCTGTCGTGACACGGGATGGAGGTGGTGGGCGCCACGTAAGGTGGGGATAATGACACGTAACGACTATTGAGTCAGACAAATGGTCGGAAATGCGTTTCGTGCAAGACTCAAAGGCCCCGCCTTCAATCTTTTATCTATTCAATTATGGTGCCCTGTCATCATCTTATATACCCAACCAAAATAATTATTCTACATAAGGCCTTTTTTTATACGAAATAATAATATAATAATAAAAAACAGTTGAAAATATTTACAAATATAACAAAATGTCACTGTCTATCAATATGGATGGACAGTGATATTTTATTATATTTATAAATATTTTCGATCATTTTACTATAGTAATTTTTTCTTCTTAGAAAAAGTCTCTCATTACACTTCAAGTATATGTATAGGTGTGGAGGAGTTAAATTATTAGTTAAAAGTTAAAAATATAAATTTTACTTTCAATAAATTTGAAATTTTATGATCTATTTTTGTTAAGATATAAGGTGGTAGAATTTACTTTTATGGAGTTGAAAAAATAATGTGTAACTTACGATATTAACAATTAGATATACACGTGAGAGAGAAATGTTTTGACCACACATGCATGCACTTGCATATGAGAATTAAGAGGGATGTGATGTCATTAAATAATCTTTTATATAGGAAGATCTTGATTAGTTGCTAATACAAACATAGTTTAATTATAATTGACATTTATTTTATTTTTAAATTGTAAGTTCAAATATTTAGATATAAAAAAAGAACATAATTCAACTGATATAAAACATATATCCTCAATCATGTGTCAAATATTCGAATCTTTAAAGTTCTCCACTTATAACTCATCAAAGTTGAGGAGGATTTTTTTTTTTTTTTTAAAATTTTCGCCAAATATATTATTAGAGAAAGAATGAGATCATATACTTTGTTTAGAGTGAAACAGTGGAGTTTAGAGAAACTTTTCTTGTTTTTTTAGGAGGATAAACTTTTCTCTCCCATTGTCAAACTTTTTTTTTAAAAAAAAAATTATACTTAAAAGAGTTTGTTGTTTAGAGTACTGAGTTGATTACTATAGAATCTGTAGTCTGTAATAATATATATTTATGGTGCATAATATCTTAGTCTATGTTACAAATGAGAAGAGATGATGGTTACATAATAGTAAACATAATAGATAATGAAACTTTTCAAATAGTTCGGGAGCAACTAAGTGTGAGTTATATAATAGTTGAGTGGATTATAATAATCCACTCCACCCAAGACAAGTTGGGACTAAATGTCCTTAAAAATTTTGAAATTGTATTAATTAAAACTCTAAAAATAATAATTATATCAATTAAAACTCTCAAAATAATAATGGTTTCAATTAAAAACTTGAATCAATTTAGAACTGCAGTAGTGATTTATAGGTTTTTTTTTTTCCTTCTTATTTTTCAGTTGAGATCAACTCAAAATTGTGTAAAGAACATAGTTTCCTCAAAAAATTCCAACCAACATACCAAGAACAAATATCACTCAGCTTTCTCTATATAAATAAAGATTTAAGGATAGAGAAAAGAAAGACGAAAATTACTCATATGAACAAAAAAAAAAACTTTTTAAAATTTTTGTTTTTCCTTTTATTAAAAAATTATAGGATCACCAATATGAGCGTAGATCAACTAATATAGTGTTCGTACTATCGATCTCGAGGTCAAAGGTTTGATTCCCCACCCTACACTTTAATTACAATATCTTTGTAAGAAAATAATAATAATAATAAAATAAAAAATTGTAGGATGTGGATTGAACTATTAGGGGTCTTTGATGTATCAACTAAAAGTTAGTGAGTTATTATAACTAACTCCATGTTTGAGGCTTCAAATATAATGGTGGTGTGTAAAGTTCTATTTATAACCTATTAATTGTAAAATTATATATATTCCATCATTGTGTGTTTATCCATAGAGTTTTATCTCCACAATCCCAACATTCAACGCACCTCAAATGCACTTTCAACTTTTAAGATGGTAGAAAATGTCTTATCAATCAAAATGAATATAGTTATGATATAATATTTTTATTATTAACTTCAAAATTAGAAGTTGGATTTCTTCCCTTTAAGATTTCACGTTGGGAAAGGGTCTAAAAATGATATTCATGATTTAATTTGTTTGTGCATTAATTAGTGAAAAACGGTTACTTAGCGTATTGGCCAAAGAGCTTCTTTGACGTGAGGCAATGGCAAACAAAAAAGCTAACTTCCAATCCAAGACTTTCCTTTCCTTTCAAAACAAAAATATTTGAGGTAATTGAAATCCATAGCATAAAGTAGAGTAAAAAAATGTGTTTAATCTCACTTAAATGAGCTTAGCTTAGTAGTAATAGATAATTTTTCTTTTTTTAAAGTTTAATTCTTCATTTCTATAATTATTGTACTAAAAAAATCTCTCGAAAAGAAAAAATAGAATAATTAATGAAGTTTCTTTAATTAATTTTAAAAAGGTGTCAAATTACACCGTCTAATTATCTTCTATCTTTATGTAAGTGTTGGATTGTATCAGTATGCAGCGGAAGCGACAAGAATCAATAAGCACTCTAATTCATTAATTTTGGTAGAAACAGAAGCATGCTTTAGCAGAAATCTTGATTTTCAGTCGCAAATCTCTCCAAATCTCGTTGTAGACTACCACAAGATCTTCCCTACTATTCTCTTGGTGCTCTAGATTGAGTTGTGAGACTCAAAATAAGCTAGAATCAAGGGAACTTAGAGAATAGCTCAACAGCAATCCACTTGAAGAACACTTTCTTCAACCGAATTTTTCAACAAAAATTCTTACAATTGCATTGCCTCAAATTCACTCCAATCTCTTCAATATATTACAGACCATCACGCAATGAGAATGACTGCATGAGATACAGCTCATACTTGGATTAATTGAAGCTTAAAGATGGTGGATTATGGGTGAGCTACTTGAAGATGATGATGGAAAATCCCAATTTTCCATTTTGTGTATTTTTCTATTTTCAAATTCTAAATTTGATTTTAAAATCACATTTGATTCAAAAATCAAAATTTATTAATTTTACAAATTAATTTTCTAATAAAATTAGTAAATAATTATTTAAACAATTTAATTAATTCTAATTAATTTAATATCCAATATTAAATTAATTTTACACAAATCCATCTTCATATATTTAAATCATATTTAAATATATTTTCTCTAATTCTGTTTGATTCTAATTTGAACGTTTCAAATTAACTTATCACACTACTATAGAGCTAAACCATTTCCGAGCTAGTAGGGGAACCTCGTGGACCTACAGGTCATGGGCTCCAACAATCCGAGATTAATCGACTAAACTCATTAGACCGATCTAACCCTCATTTGTTAACTAATGGGCCACTCCACTAAAGCCCATAGTTGAACTCCCCTCACTGTAGATATATTATGTCCACTCGATATAACCATGACTAGTAAGTCAACCCTTCACAGGTTTTTGTAATAACGGCTAGGTCGAATCTCTGTTTTACCCCCGAAATTACTTATTGTTCTTTAAGTCCTACTGATCCTCTAATGAATAATTGTTTTGTGATCCAATCAACAAAACCGAGTCGCTCTCGGGCCAATGAGAAGGTGGGGCTCCTTGTTCAAGACCCACAATCAGCACTTAAGGGAACAACCTCTCTACTATCCCTAACAGTGGGTAAGAGTGAATTTCGTCTTACACCCTATGTCTCTAGCTATCTATCCTGTCTTATCCCTGAAATGGGAGGTTATTGAGCCGACGCTGTTGAGCCAATCCTCACCTATGCAAATCTAAGGATAATCCCGAATAAACACGAGTTTATAATTGGCTCAGGATTAAGGTCAAGTTACCTAGGTCATCTATTTGAAATAGTCAGTCTTAAACAGTAAACAACATTATAAAGTAAGAGTGATTAATTTCGTGGTCCAATCTTGTACAAACCCTTTTGCACAAGGACACCCACACTTCTCATGTCCCAACATGAACGAATTAGAATCACTTTGTTTGTAGCACTTTACAACTCTTTATAACAACTAAAAAGTATGTCGTATCCAATAGTGTTACCAGAAGAAGGTACCCAACCTTATTCATATACTATAGATTATTTTGACTATTTACTCGAATCTAATCTACTTTTATGTCTCCACATAAAGTTCAAGTACTCATCTAATAGTTAAGGGACTTTTAGGTTTATTAGAGTTCTAATAAGCAAAACATTTATTCAATAACATCTTATTGAATTTTCAGAATAAGTTCTAATGTTTACAAACCACGAGTTTTAGGACATAAAGTCCAACAATAAGATATACATGTATTTTTAAATTAATAAATAATAGGTGTGACCTATGAGATCAAATTAGTTTCTTGACATGCTAATTTACAAAAAAAAATGATGATTATGTGTATGTTTGGGAATAGTTTCAAAATGGTTTAGATCATTTCTTTTTCATATTCAAAATTATACCTATACATCTTATAATCATTCTAATCAATTTATTGTTTGATAATTTAACACTTTTAATTAAATAAAATTTTCATTCAATCAAAATTAGTTTTGAATTATTTTTATTAATAAACTTAAAACATACTCGAAAATGAATTTAAATAAAATAATTTTAACTATTTCAAAATTACTCTTAAATATGTGATTACGATATAATTATCGTTTTATGCAAATAATCTTGAGAGTGTGATACATGTGCGAGTTAATGAATAATAGAAAATGACTATGAAATAGGTGTGGTATAAAATTAATTACGAGATATAGAACAACTGCATACTGAGATCGCAAAGAATGGTAGATTGATTCAAATTTTGACTATTGTATCCAAATTGACCTTTGAATTTTAGCTCCATTTGGTAATCCATTTGGTAATATTTAATATAGGTCACATCCATAAATATTAAATTTTATTTGGATCAATATTTATTTTTAAAAGAACAATATTTTAATGCATTTGGGATGCATCCATTTTAATGCATTCCATTTTAATAATAGAAAAAAAAAAATACAAAAAGTTTGTCATATGAAAATACTTAAATATTATCTGGATTGCACCTATGTCTGTATAGTCCTGCGAAATAAAAAACGGTCATGTGTGACAAATTTTTTTCTTTTATGTGTAAAAAAAGGAGAGCATAGAATTAATGTAGTCTAATTTGCACCTAATAATTTCTTTTATAATTGGATAATTAGATACAAGGTAAGTTGCATCCTCTTTTAAGTATTTTTCTTTTAGACAAAATGCATGGTTTGGGATTATTTTCCATTTACCCTTTTTTGATTTTGGGGTTAATTTTTAAGCTTATATTCATATTTTTCCTTTGGGTTCTTCTTTGCTTCACTCTTTTTTCCTCTTTAGTTCTAACAACAACTTTGGAAAGAATTAAAGTATTTAACATATTATATATAGTCAAAAGCCAATCTTCTTTAGGTTTGGAATTTCTAAGAAAGAAAACTAGCACGATATCAATAACGTTGTTTAAAATAGTTTAACAAAATTATATATATATAAAGGTTTAATAAAATATATGTATAATAGTATTAGTTTAATCAACATGTTATGTCAATATTTTGCGAATGAATGATATGAATAATAACAGAAATTAAATGGAACTATAAATAAAAGTTTAGATATGTAAGTAAAAATAAATACAATGTTGAAATTTCAAAAATGAAATTTATAATTTAACCTATTTGTTATATTTATTCCTAAGTTAAAACTTTGTAGAAAGATGATGTTTCAAATATGATATTCTATTTGACAATGTGGTTAAAGACAAGAACTTTATGGATTGGGCCTTTGGCAGTGTTATCGGCCCAGCCCATTTTGCGTCCAATACTTCCAACAGGGGACCGCATTAAACATTACACTTGGGGCAAATTTTGCTATTATAGGCCCTTCGAAATTTCTATATTTGCGGCATAAAATGTGCATTTTTCAAAAAATTAAAAAAAAAAAATCAATTTAAATTTTTGTCAATTAAAAACTTAAACAACCAATATGAATAAATCTAATACATCTTAATCAAAAATGAAAGGTTCGAATTCCTGATTTACCCTACATCATGGTCTCAAATTTTTTTAAAAAGAATCTCAAATTAATAATTATAAATAACCTCTAAATTTTGGAATCTAATTAATAATTATGTTCGTTTGATTCTATTTAAAATCAACTTAAAATGTTATCCATAAATTTGGTCAACGTAGGAAAAAAAAAATTCTTGTTAAAGAAGCTAGGCAAATAGAAGATGATGAAAAGATGAAAACTCTTATATTAATAGAACAATCACCGGTTCACATATTTGATTCAAGCATTTCTAGCTAATATTACGTTAATCTATACATGAAAGAAGACTCTTATACACATAAAAATTATGAAAGATTTTAAAACATAATCTTTTAAATTGGCTCAATTGTGAAAGTTTATGGTTTTAATTTATATAATAGTTTAAGGTTTTAAATGATTCTACCCAAAAACCTAGGGTAGTAGTAGCAATAATAAAAGAAATTGTTTTAAATGAAAAATTGCGGAAATTATTTATAAATATAGTAAAATGTCACAGTTTATTAGTGATGATATAAATACTGGAGAAAATGTTTTTCTCTATTATATATATATAATGGTAACATTATTAAAATTAAGGAAAATATTTATCAATGTATCAATACCATATATAAAAGAACATTTTCAAAAAATATATATAGAAGGCATTGTATGAGAGAAATTTTTCTATTCATTTTATTTATTTATTTTTGTATATCTATTATATTTTGTAACGAAATCGATAATTAAAAAATACAAAATAACATAGAATAAGAATCAACACACAGATATACATGGTTCACTAACAATGTGTTAGCTACATTCACGGGGCAGGGAGAGAACAATATTATTAAAGATAATGTTTTTTTAATATAAAATAACGCCACTAGGGTTAAAGAGTTTATTATATATCACACTCCTCTAAACCCAGGGTTTTATTCGTAAACAATCATAAGTAATTAAATATGCTAAATGCGAATTCTGAATAGGTTTCCAGGGCATTGGTTGCTCAAAGCACCAACTTAGAAATTCAAGGCATTCCAATAAAATTTCACCTTGACTTGAATTCTTTTCCAGATAACAAATGTACAAGATACAACATAAATAACATTGTCAAATGTACCCAAACTTCTCCCTCATGCCTCAAAGTATCCTACAAGGAGGACCCTAACACATTTAACAAGTTCAAACAATGTTGGAACTTACCTTGTGGAACCGGTTTGGTGAACATATCAGTAGGGTTATTAGTAGTACTAATTTTCATCACTTTATCTCTTTGCTCACCTTTTAAGAAGTGATACTTTATATTGATGTGCTTAGTTCTCTCATGATGAACTTGATCCTTAGCTAGGCAAATTGCACTCAAACTATCACAATATACAATAGTTTGGTTATGATGCAAACCAAGATCACCAACTAACCCTCCCAACCATATTTCTCTCTTAGCAGCTTCTGTCAAGGTCATGGTATTCTGCTTGAGTAGTATATAAAGTAACTGTAGGCTGTAAGGTTACCTTTCAACTAACAACAAAACCATCAAGAAGGAATATATAGCCAGTCATAGACCTCCTATTGTCAACAACTCTAGCATAGTCAGAATCAGAATAACCGATCACCAAACACTTTATGTCATTCCCATAAACGAGACCAACATCAGATGTACTTCTAAGGCAATGAAAAATGCTCTTAACAGCTTGCTAATGCTCCTTTCTGGGTTGATCCATGAACCTGCCGACAACACTAACAACATGGGCAAGATCAGACCTAGTATAGACCATAACATACATCGAACTTCCCACTACACTAGCATAAGGAAATTGAGACATATACTCATTCTCAGCTTCAGTTTGTGGCGAAAGCACAGATGACAAACGAGCATTTACAACACTGAAAGTATCTATAAGCTTAACTGATGACATACCAAATATGGACAATATTTTCTTAATATAGCCTTTCTGTAACAGGTAGAGCTTATTTTTATCTTTATCCCTATAGATCTCTAAATTTCTGAGCAGCACCCAAATATTTCATATGAAACTCAATACTGAGAAGGTTCTTCAATTTCTAAATGTTAGACTTGGACTTTGTAGCTATGAGATATCATCTACATATAAAAGTAGATAAATCATCGAACCATCATCAACTTTGTTGTGATATACATAACAATAATACAGACTCCTGTTATAGCCAAGTTCAACCATATAGCTGGCAAATCATTCGTATCCTTGTCTTAGAAACTGCTTTATCCCATATAAAGATTTTTTCAACTTGCAAACATAATTTTCTTTACTTGGACATTGGAACCCATCTGGCTAGGTCATTTAAATATCTTCCTCTAACTCTTCGTGTAAGAAAGCAATATGAATGGTAGTAGCATTGTCATAGAAAATAAATGATGGTTGCACTGTAGAAACCCAAAAATCGGTGAGCAATTGAGTTAACCACACAAGTCCACTAGTTGTAGCATTCAAAGCACTATACTCTGCTTCAACAAACAAATGGAACACAATGATTTGCTTCATATCTTTTCAAGAAACAAAAGACTCACCCAAAAATACACAAAACTAGCAGTCGACTTGCGTGTGTCTCGACAAGATACCTAATTAACATCAGAAAAGGTCTTGACTTATAGAGGAGATGCTATTAAGAAAATGCTTGGCCAGGAGGAGACTTTAAGTACCTCAACAAAGTATGAACAAAATTAAAGTGAGACCGCCATGGCTTAGCAAAAAAACGACTATGCATATGGACAACAAAGGTCACATCCAGATGTGAGATATTAAGTATAATAGTCTCTTAGTCAATAATCTATATAAAGTATGATCATTTAATAAGGAACCTTTATCACTATGTAACTTCACATGTGGATCCATTGAAAAAGAAGAATGCTTAAACGCTAAGAAATTAATGTCTTTAAGCAGTTGTAATACCAATTGTTGATTGAGCAATCTTTAATCCCAAACTTTAATTTTAAAAACATCATTAAGATGTTGATTTAAAAGACCAATCTTAGCAACAAAAGCATCCGTGATAATGATACCATTGATATAAACAAGCAAAATAATAAAAGATGCACCAACACCATAAACAAACAAAGAATAATCAATCTTAGATTGTTTGAAACCAATATAAAAGGACATAACCATTGCCTAGATGCTTATTTCAAATCATATATGGATTTATCAAGCTTTCTATAACAACAAGGATTTATCAAGCTTACATATCAATTTCTCGCCCATAGGCACAACATGGTTATGTTTATAATCTAAAGGTAGATCCATATGTATCTCTTCTACAAGATCTCCATGTAAAATGCATTTTCACATCCAACTGAACTAAAGAGAAAGTCAAAGAAGCAGTCATAGTAAGTAATAATTTGATAGTTACAAGCTTGGCAACATGAGAGAATGTGTCAACATAATAAAGACTCTCCTATTAAGTGTAAACCTCAGCAACTAATGGAGCTTTATACCTCTCAATAGTACCATCAGCCTTGAATTTCACTTTATAAACCTATTTAAAACCAACAAAATGTTTGATAGAAGGTAAGGACACAACAGACCAAGTGTTGTTAGTTTCTATAGCTTTCAGCTTATTTCTCATGGCAAGACGCCAATGTTCATAAAACTGAAGGGATCGAATCTTGAGCGGAAGTGTGTGAACGCCTTGCATTTCGTTCTTTCAGTTTAAATGAAACAAAATTAGTACAAAAACATAACCAAACAGGGGATAAACATTCAATAAACCAACATGCTATTTGAAGAGTAGAAAATGGAAGAAGAATATCACATACCTTCGTCGATTCCCGAACTCTTCACGATTTCCTCATCATCTTCTTCAAAACGATTCTCCAACTAAATAGACACCACCGTAAGCGAGACTTCATTATTCTCTAGAAACCAAGGGGAGAAGAGTGGTCTCTGACACCTTGGTTGAGGAAGAAGAATAGAGAATATGGAAAAGATAAATTTTGAGAGGAAAATGATTTAGAGGCTAGGGCTTCATCAAAACGAAATGCTTCGCCCTAATTTGGGCAAAATGATGAATTTATACGGAGATTTTCTCCATAGCTTTCCAAAATTACACTTACGACTAATTTAACTAAATAACCATTATTTAATTAATTAGCTCATAATTAAATAATCATATTAAATCTAATTTAATATATATATATTATATATATATATAGTATATAATATATATATATATATATATATATATAAAATTAATTAAACATCATATGTTTATTTGCCTCTACCTCTCAAAATTAATTAATTAATTCTTTAGGAATCAAATTCATAAGAATTTTAATACTTGAATCCTATTCAAATATTTCTCTCTTAATTATAGATCAGATTTATAATTAACCATATCATATTAATCTCATTGATATGTTATTCCATTAATTGATTTGAACAATTCAAATCATTCCTCTTTTCCTTCAGTGAGCTAACAATGGGACCTTATGGACCAATAGATTAGAAGCTCTAATGATATGAGATAAGCTCTAATGATATGAGATTAATTAATTAAACTCTTTAATTAAATTAATAAATATTTATTAACTACCGAAACTCCACTAAAGATCAATAGCTGCACTCTTTGCACTGTAGATATATTTCTGTGTCCACGGATATAACCAATCAACAACAAGTCAATCCTTTACAAATCGCTCATAACTACAGCTTGGTGAAATTACTGTTCTACCACTGTAGTTACATTTAACTCGTTAAGTATCATTGATCCCTTTAATGAACAAATAGTTTATAGTCCAACTATAAACTAATACCTCTTGAACCAGCGAAAGGTTGAAGCCTCAATGTTCAAGACTCGGAATCAGCTATTAAGGGAGAAATTTATCTACTTCTTCTAAAGACGAGCAGGAGTGAATTCCATCTTGTGTTGTTGTATTTCTAGCTCCCCTCTCGGACAAATTCTCAAAATGGTAGGCTTATTGAGTTGGTTAATCTGGCCACTCTCACCCATACAAATCAAAGGATCACCTTCATAAGTAGGAGTTCACAACTCACACAGGATTAAGGTCAAGTCATCTACGGTCATCCTAGTGAAATGTAATTCTTTTCTAGCAATAGTGTTATAAGTAAAGACTATTCGTTTCACGGTTCAGTCTTATACAAACTCTTTGTATAGAATACCCATGCTCACATGTCTCCATATGAATGATCAAGATCAGATCATTTGTAGCACTTTACAATAATTGTAACATCTATAAAGCAGGTCGTATTTGTAGTGTTACCAGGATAAGGCACACAGACTTATCCATATACCACAGACCATTTAGGTTATCACTTAAACACGATTCACATGTATGTCTCCACATACATGTTTAAGTTTTATCAAATAACCTTGAATCTTAGTTTATTGGATTGAATTAAGACAGTCTAAACGCCAATAAAATCTCTTATTTTATTAGATATGCAATTTGTCTTTACAAACCATAAGATACATGAGATTTAGGACATAAACTCTAACAATCTCCCACTTATCTTTACAAACCAATTTTAAACTATTTAAAACTAATTTAAGTTATGTTAGCATGCAACTCTTTATTATAGATTTTAATTCTAATTTCATTTAACTTATAACAATTATAAAGTTTGATGAAACAATTAAAACCTATACTTGCATACAATTAAAACTTATACTTGCATCTAATGATATACTTTAAAATTATTATATTCGTAATTTACTAAAGTGGTATCATGCATCATACATTTCTATTTTTATTACTACATACATAACATTCATAATAAAGTAACGAAACTAAAACAACATGCTTTCATTCATCCAAACTATATATTATAACATTTATAATATAAAATAATGCATGAACATGTTATTAATGCATGCATTAATATTTTATAACACTTATACAATATGTTGCATGAGCATGCTTAAAGAATCATGCAACCTTATAATATAAAATTATATTAAGATTATGCATAAAAAAATGTTTATCCTATAGTGGGATTTTTTCTATAAGACATATAATATGACATTTAATAATAAAAACAACCATACATCACATGTATAATTAAAAACAACATTTGGACTGAGATTAAATTCCTATAACATTCCATTAAATTAATATAACACTTTATATTAACTCAATTAATGAAAACACAAAAAAAAAAAAAAACTTAAATAGTACAAGAATAGTTAAAAAAATCGAGGAAAATCGCTTAAACCGCTTGGAAGGTTCAAACCGACGATCTGGACTGGTCCTTGTGTGCACGCCTAACCGTTCAGAGCATCGCAATGCTCTCTACCAGCGTTGTGATGCTTGCATTCTTCACGTTCGGAGCATAACAACGCTCACCAATAGCGTCGTTATGCTGGTGTATTTCTTGCCATAGTGTAAAGCGATGTTGTGGCTGGAACATTGCGATGCTGAACCCTCTGCCTTACAGCATAAGGCGATCATTGCAAAGCTCTAAGGCAGAATGTCTGCTCTACCTTGCTCTTTCATCCAAAACTCTCTGTTTTTACTCCGAATTTCACCAATTTGAAGCAGAAACTTAATCACGAGCAACCTAGACATGAATTACAGACTCGATCACAATAAAATTATACCCAAACCAATGGGCTTTTACAAATCAAATTAAATTTAAAGCAGCAAAATTCTAAAAGTCAATCTCGAAAACATCCAAAGTGTAAAACCATGGAACATATATTCAAAATGCAGATCTACACCCACCATAACTCTGAATTAAAGTTTAAAAAAAAATTGAGACTCAACCTTTGCTCTAATACCAATTAAAGGAGTATTTGATTACCCGTAGCGGAAGGATCATGCCCCAATTTTAATTTTACGGAACATTGATAATTAACAGAAGACGGAAACTAATAAACATACAACATGCTATTCATCTAATAATTCAAAGAGGAAGAAATGGATTCATAGGACTTACCCTTGAAGATCGATATCTTCATAAACAAATCGAACTCTTCCTCGAACTTACGAACAGAACAATGGAACTCCAAAATCCGGACACCACCAAAAGCAAATCCTCGTTATTCTCAAGGTAGAAAATTGCCGAGAGTTGTAAGCTTCTGTGATTAATTTTGGAAGGGAAGAGTTTTCTTTTGAGAGCAGAACATGGAGAGCCAAAACTTGAGATACAAAATTAAGAAGGAGATTATATTCGTTGTCCTATGAAAACCAACTTCACGTTGGTATATGAGAGAGTAGGTTGGGGGAATTATTAAAATAACTCAATCACCATATGTAATATAACACATAGTCTATAGTATATATTATATCACATATAATATAACCTATTATTTATTTCTCGCATATAACCTATAGAATTAAAATGAATCATATTCATATTAATTTTAACATATAGTTTTTATATGAATCACATTCATATAATTAATATTTGAATCATATTCAATATTTATTTCTCTCCCTATAACTTTGTATTATGATGTATCATATACGTTATATTAATTATATCTCATATAATTAATTTCCTTTAATTAATTTGAACAATTTAAATTAATCCAAAAAGTAACTCAATTCTCATCAATCCTTGTTGAGCTAACAAGGAGACCATATGGACTTATAGATTGAAGCTCCAATGGTACTTGATTAATTAATTAAACTCTTTAATTAAATTAATCAACTTCTATTAATTGTTGGTCACTCGATTAAAGACCGGTAGCTACACTCTTCGCATTACAGATATATTTTTGTGTCCATTGGATATAACCAATCAACAGTGCGTTGATCCTTCACAAATTGCTAGTAAGTACAGTTGGGCCAACATCACCATTTTGCATCTGTAGTTACATCTAACTTCTTAAGTACCACTGATCCCTCTAATGAACAATTAGTTATAGCCCAACTATAACTAAACCCCTCTCGGGCTAAAGAGAGAGGATGGTGTCACATTGTTCAAGCTCCAAAATCAGTATTTAAGGGAGCAATTTCTCTACTTAATCTAGATAACAAAAGAGAATGAGTGAATTTCTTCTTGTGTAGCTGCGTTCCCAGCTCCCCAATCAGACGAATCCCCAAAATTGTAGGCATATTGAGTCGACGAATCTAACTACTCTCACCCATACAAATCAAAGGATCGCCTTCATAGGCAGGAGTTTACAACTCACTTAGGATTTAGGTTAAGTCACCTATGGTTATCCTGGTGAAATGTAAGTCCCTTCTAGCAACAATATTATATAGAGATACTATTCATTTCGTGGTCCGATCTGATAGAAACCTTTGTATAGAATATCCCCACTCACATGTCTTTACATGAATAATCAAAATCAAATCATTTGTAGCACTTTGCAACAATTGTAACAACTACAAAGCGGGTCGTATTCTTAGTGTCACTAGGATAAGGTACCTAGCTTTATCCATCTACTACAAACTGTTTAGGTTATCACTTAAACATGATTCACCTACATGTCTCCATATACATGTTTAAGTTAAAAATGATAATCCTGGATCTTAGTATATTGGTTTTTGTGGGTTAATGCAACTAAATGTTGAATAAAATACCTCTTATTTTATTAGATAAATAAATTGTTTGTACAAATACAATTACAAACTACAAAACCATGAGATTTAGGACATCAACCCCAACACTAAAACCACTCTCACCCATAAAAATCAAAGAACGACCCTTATGAACAAGAGTTCATAACTAACTCAAAATTAAGATCGAGTTACATGGTTATTATTTGAAATATCAATTTCTTCAATTAACGGTATTATAAAGAGAGATTATATTTCATAGTCTGGTCTTATATAAACTCACTATGTAGGATACCTCCATTTACATGTCATCATATGAATGATTTGGATCAAATTGTTTGAAGCTCTTACAATTATTATAACATTAACAAAGTGGGTCGTATCCATAGTGTTACTAGGATAAGGTGTCTAACCTTATCCATATACTATAGACCTTTCAGATTATTACTTGAACATGATCCAGTTGTATGTCAACTATATATTGTTCAAGTAACAATAGATAACCTTGGATTTTAGTTTTTGGATTTTGAATTATGCAGATAATAAAGTAAGAATATTTTATTCTTTAAATGAATACTTTATTTATTTATAGATAATTTGTTTACAATTTACACAGACTACAAGATTTAGGACAAATCCTAGCATCAAACGCGTTATCTTGATGAGTAATATGATGAAAGGGATAGATCCTCTCATAAAAAACAAGATCACAAGAAACAAAAAACTTCTTATTTTCAATGTCATACAATCTATAACATTTCATACCATGAGGATAATCCACAAACGTTGAAGGCATAGCATGAGGATGAAACTTGGATCTATTTAAAGAGAGTGTTAAAGCAAAATATAAACAATGAAACACTCAACGTAAAGAATAATCCGCATGAGAATTATTCAACCAATAATAAGGAGTATGTCATTTCAAAATAGAGAGGGAGTTCGGTTGATCAAGAAGTAGCAATCAACAAATACTCACCCCAAAACTGAATGAGAACTTGAGACTAAAATATCAAGGCCCTAACAATATTCCAAAGGTGTTGATGCTTTCTTTCCCCAATAAAATTTTGTTTAGGATGTCCCACATAAGAGAATTGATAAATAGACCCTTTACACAAGAAAAAAAAAATCAGGAAAGGACAACTTTGGAGCATTATTGGACCAAAAACATTTAATCTTGGTTTCATACTAAGTTTCCACCAAAGAAAAAAATTGTGGAACGTTTCTCAAACCATTACACTTATCTTCATAAAAAAACACCCAAGTATACTTCAAAAAATCATCAACAATGAAAAACGTATCATCAACATGAGTTAGGGAAGGACATGACCCCCAAGTATCACAATAAATAAAACCAAACATTTTATTTACTAAGGATGCTCACCATAGAAGGATAACTATTTTTGTTTAGCCAAAGTACAAATCAAACATGAATCATGAAAGTGAGCTTTAAAATAATCAATAGATAACAAAGTTTTTGAAGCATTTAAGTATTTGAGGGAAAGATGTCCAAGCCTATCATGCTAGGTAGCGATCAAGCGTTGAGTTGTAGAGCAAACAACAGCAAGAAAGACAAATAGAAAAGCCTATTGTTCAACCTGAAACAAGTAAAGATATTGAGATATTGAGATATTTTATTTTATTTTATTTTATTTACCAAAATTAAGGGTTCCATGTACATAACTGAGAGCTATTGTGCAACTAAATTAGAATAGTTTATGTTATGCAATTATTTTAAGATAGTTTTCTTTTATTGGTGTTTTTGGCTCTTTATGCTCATTGATAACTTGTAAAAGTACAAGTTATTGTAGCTCTTTATTTAGAATAATTAGGAAAATTTAGAGAAAAATGCATTAACTTGAAATGAAATTTGTGTAAATAGATAAGTTTTGCGTTCAAGCATTTACAAAGCTCATTATCTTGAAAATTATAAAATCTAACATCTTTAAACACAAGATTTTTATGAAAAGAAGCAAAAATCAGCTAAGGAAACAAAAGTTGTAGTCGTGGACACATAAAGAGATCATATCAACTTCAATCTTGCACAAGAAGAACCATGCATTGAGCAGAACATAAAGAAAGGAAAATGACAAACGCATGAGCAATGGACGTCAAATCAAAGTGCAAGTGGGCAGCTGATTTGAGATCATCGCGACAGAACCAATGAATCGATGGCGTGAGGATTCAAATTTTAGACTTTCTACCAAGAGATTGGCCGAAAATTTGTCCAACTTCCTCCCCATTTCTACCATTGTCTTCAACCTCGAGCTTCTCTTTGAAGAATTTTGAGTGAGAGCTCAGTCTTCTTCTATGAAAAGTAAGATAGCACCATTTACTTCCATTGCAACTACCTTAAAGCAATTATCATCAAAGCCAAAGGAAGCAAGACATTGCAACCGGCGACTTGACATCTTCTTTTCTAAACTTTACTCCATTTTCTTATTATTTTCAATTTGTATTGAAATCTTGAGATTGAGAAACTCGTTATTTCTTAGTATGAATATGATCTTCATTATCTCTCATTTATCCATGCTTTCTCTTATTCCATCATGAGCAACTAAATTTCTAATTGGTTGAGAACATTAAAACTAGGGGTGTTTAATGACCCGACAACCTAAACAACCAGGACTACCCAACTCAAACTATAAGGGTTAGGTTGGGTTAGTTTTGTTTGTGGGTTGGGTTGGATTGACTTTTTTCTATTTTCCTTGAGTTGGGTTGGGTTGGGTCTGAGGTTGAATAAAAAAAAATTGGTTGACCCAACCCACCTGATTACATATATATTAATAAAAAAAATTATATATTTCTTTTAGAATTAATGAATTTGTAAATTCTTTTTTTTTTTTTTTTTTATCTTTTAAGAATGTTTGTTTTTGTATAAAGTGTATAATAGATATTATAGATGTTTGGTATGTAAGAATTTAGTTTTTAAGATTTTAGTTATTAGATATGTTTTGTTATAAATTTAAGTATTTTAAATTAAGAAGAAAAAATAATAATAACCTGACAACCCAACCTAATCCAACCCAATTTTTGGATGTTGGGTTGGGTTGGGTTGGAGACCATGTATGGGTCATTTGGGTTGCAAATTTGACTAACCCGAATTTTCGAGTTAGTTTAAAAAAACGCCATAACTCAATCTAACCCAACCCATGTACATTCCTAATTAAAACTAATATTTTCACAAAATTTGCATAAGTTAAGGTTCATCTTATTTATGAAAGAACTCTTATACAAGAGTACCTATGAGCGGAAGCGGATCTTTCAAATTCATCGAATTATTGTGATAGAATTTCCACATATACATTCTATCATACAGATATGCATTGAAACACTAATTACTAGCATGCTTTAAAAGATAAAATACAAGAGACTGAGAGACTTACCAGTAGAAGACTTTCTTTAGAAATCTAGGTCTCACTGTGACCAAACTCCTCACACTCTTTCTCGTCCAACAAGCAATCACCCAGCAACACCACGGTCATCTACACGAACAGCAGCGCACGAACACAAGGCAACGGGGACGACACCACCACTTAAAGCCCTCAGTATTCTCGGAGTGAGAATCCAAAGGGTGGGCTTTGATAAAATTGGTAGAGGGGAGGAGGAAAGACTATCGTGTACTACGAACAACCAACTGGGAGAAAGGGAAGACTATGTATAATCGGGTGCTTAATCGTCTAGGTCGGGGTATACGATCATGTAGTAATTGCTAAGCGATCGTTTATGAAAAAGTGAGCGATCATTTAGTTATGCTCAGGCGCTAAGTGATCGTCTAGTAAAGGTAAGAGATCATTTAAGAAATCGCGGGTGATCGTTTAGATACGGGTGTGTGATCGTTTAGTAGGCGGGCACTATCGTATAGGATCTCAACACTAAGCGATACAAGACTTTCACACTGTGAGGGATTATGCATATCTTTTCAAAATGAAAACTATTTTCATTTTATTCTTCAGTTACTAGAACTGAATTCAACTTCCCGCTAATGCACTAATTCGGAGAAAACTTTGGCCAATTATTTCATAACCGCCCAATTATTAAATTAATAAATATAATCATATTATATTTATAACCTAGAGTTTGATATCATATATAAACTATAGTGTTTTCTCCTCTATTTGATATAAATCATATGTATATCTAATTTCTTCAAAAATAATGTATCTCATACATTTAGTCGATCATATCATATATAATTAACCAGTTCAATTATATCATATATAATCGAACTCCCTCTTGTTAATTTAAACATTTCAAACTGACCTAAAAACTGATTCTCAACTTTTATCTAAGCAACCAAGGGGACCTTAAGGACCTATGGCTCGAAGCTCTAACGGTACGTAAATAGCAGACTAAACTCTTTAGCCACGAGATCCACCATCCGTTAACTGCCAGGCATTCCACTAAAGACCACGACTAAACTCTTCTTACCACAAATATATTTCTGTGTCCATCGAATATAACCAATCATGAGTACGATAACCCTTCACAGATGCTCGCAAGTACAGCTGGGTCAATTTACCGTTTTGCCCTTGTAGTTACATCTCACTCCTTAAGTACCACTGATCCCTCTAATGAACAATAAAACATAGTCTAACTATGTGTGAACACCTCTTGGGCCATGAGAAGGTGTGTGGTACCACATCGCTCAAGCCCTGGAATCAACCCTTAAGGGAGCTATATATCTACTTACCCCTGCTTCGGGGAAGAAGTGAATTCCATCTTATGTAGCTGAGTTTCCAGCTCCCAAATCAGACGAATCCCCAAAGTGGTAGGTTTAAGTCGGCGGCCTGGCCACTCGCACTCATGCAAATCAAAGGACCGCTCTCAATGGAAGGAGTTCCCAAATCACTCAAGATTGAGGTCATGTTACCTAAAGTCATCCTAGTGAAGTGAAGTCTCTGTCATGAACGGTGTTATATAACGAGATGTTAACACTTCGTGGTCGGATCTTATACAAACTCTTTGTATAGGATGCCTCCGCTCACATGTCCCCTACACAAATAATCAGGATCAGACCATCTGTGAAAAGTCACAACACTTGTAACTATTCCACAAAGTGGGCCGCATCCGTAGCAGTACCAGGATAAGGTTTCTTTTCTATATCCATATACTACATACCATTTTAGTTATCACTTAAGACATGATCCACTTGTATGTCACCAAATACATGTTTAAGTTACATAAAGATAACCAAGGATTTTAGTTTATTGGTTTGTGGTAAAGCAAATAAAACATTCAGATGAGCAAAATCAAGAATTGAAGTAAATATCATATATTATACATCACAAGCATTCATACAAACTGTTTACAAACTGCAGGACATGAGACTTTAGGGCATCAACCCCAACAATCTCCCACTTGTCCTAAAGCGAAGTGGGGTGTACAAAAACAAGTACATAATAATAAACTAGGGCATAAAAGCCCAGTACAAAAAAATCTCCCACTTGCCCTAGTCCAACCGCGGGGGTCCCATAGACCCATGCTCTGAAGGTGACCTTCAAACACTATAGCCGTGAGAGCCTTCATAAACGAGTCAGCAACATTGTGCTCCGAAGCAATCTTTGTGACTATCACGTCCCCTCGATGCACTATCTCACAAATCAGGTGATGCTTCCGCTCTATATGTTTGTCACGCCTGTGACTTCTAGGCTTCTTGGAGTTCGCCACAACCCCAGTATTGTCACAATAGAGGTGATTAGCCTAGATATATTTGGAACTACTTCCAGTTCTGTCAAGAACTTTCTGAGCCAGACGGCCTCCTTAGCAGCTTTGCAAGCCGCTACATACTCTGCCTCCATAGTGGAGTCAGCGATGCACCCCTGCGTAGTGCTTCGCCACACTACAACTTCGTTAAGAGTGAAGACTAACCCTTAAGTGGACTTACGAGAGTCCTTATCAGTTTGAAAGTTAGAATCCGTGTATCCAGTAAGGATTAAATCCCTAGATCCATACATGAGCATGTAGTCTCTCGTTCTCTGAAGATACTTAAGAATATTTTTCACTGTGGTCCAGTGACCCTGGCTTGGGTTAGATTGATACCTACTGACTATGCCCACAGCATAGCAGATGTCTGGTCTAGTACAGAGCATCACATACTTCAAACTGCCAACGACAGATGCATATGAGACCCGTCTCATTTCCTCAATCTCTTGAGGCATAAGGACACATTTCCTTAGACAAAGTGACTCCATGCTTGAATGGCAGTAGGCCCCTTTTAGAGTCCTACATTGAGTACTTAAGCAACATCTTGTCAATGTATGATGCTTGAGACAGTGCTAGGACTTTGTTCTTACGATCCCAAAAAATCTGTATACCCAGAACAAACTGAGCCTCTCCTAAATCTTTCATTTGAAATTGGGTCGCTAGATAGTTTTTAACTACAGTCAGTAGACCTACATCATTCCCATTGAGTAGTATATCGTCTACATACAACACTAAGAAAACTACTGAAGTGTTGACGATCTTCTTGTAGACACAAGGTTCATCAAAGTTCTGGTCAAAGCCATACGACTTGATCGCAATATAAAACTGTATGTTCCAAGATCAAGACGTCTGTTTTAGCCCATAAATGGACTGATTTAGTTTGCAAACTTTTTGCTCTTGACCTTAGGCAATGAATCCCTCGGGTTACAGCATGTAAATGGTCTCCTCAAGATTGCCATTCAGAAAGGCCGTCTTGACGTTCATTTGCCAGATCTCATATTTATAATAAGTTGTAATGGACAGGAGGATACAGATCGACTTTAACATGGAAACAGGCGAGAAAGTCTCCTCATAGTCGACTCCCTCTACCTGGGTATAACCCTTTGCCATAAATCGAGCCTTGAAGGTTTGCACCTTCCCATCAATACCCCGTTTGCGCTTGTAGATCCATTTACAACCTATAGGTTTTACCCTATCAAGCTGATCTATAAGATCACACTGAGTTGAAATACATCGACTCCATCTCGAAATTCATGGCATTGACCCATTCATCCCAGTCTACATCCTCCATTTCCTTCTAATAAGACAACGGATCCTTAACGTCGCCATCTGCTACCATAGCTAGGATTTCCATGAAACCCAGATAGCGAATGGATGGGTTCGCAACCCTCTCATTGCATCGAAGTTCCCTCAACTCTTGAGGTGGAACTGGCCTACTAGATGAACTATCATTAACAATTCTTGTTGATGAAGCAGGTCCTTCAACAACTTTTGTTGAAGTTTTAGTAGTTTCATTGGAAAGCTCACGCAACACGGCTTTACTACGTGGACTGTGCTCCCTAATATGATCATTCTCCATGAAAGTAGCATTCGTGGAAACAAACACCCTATTTTCTGATGAATCATAAAAATAACCCCCTCGTGTACCTTTGGGGTAGCCTACAAAAAGGCATAACCTCGATCGTGGTTCCAACTTCTTGGGATTTTCCTCAAGCACATGTGCAGGGCAACCTCAAATGCAGAAGTGACGTAAACTAGCTTTATGCCCGTTCCACAACTCCAGAGGTGTTCTCACAACACTTTTGGAAGGAACACAGTTGAGTATGTAAACCACAGTCTCCACTGCAAAACCAAAAAATGATTTCGGTAAGGAAGCGTAACTCACCATCGAACGAACCATGTCCAATAAGTTTCTATTTTCCCTCTCCGTTACACCATTCTGCTGAGGTGTACTCGACGTTGAGAGTTGGGAAACAATTCCATGTTCTATCAAATAGTCATGGAACCCAGAATCCAAGAACTATCCACCTCGATCTGATCGAAGTGTTTTAATCCGTCTATCCAATGCATTTTTAACTTCAGCCTTGAACTCTTTGAACTTTTCAAAGGATTCAGACTTTTATTGCATCAGATAAGCATACCTATACCTAGAGTAATCATCAGTTCGACATCTCCAACCAAATTTCTAAGCTTATTAATCTAAGAGATGATACAGACTTAATCTAAGAGATAATTGTCGCTCGAATAGATCATATGCATAACTGATAAACAAACAACTATTACAATGAGTATTGAACTTGGAACCTCAGATTACTAAAGCTAAAACTTGTCTCCATTAGTTCTTTTAAAAATAAGCAAATGGGCAATATACCATATATAGCCTTCATCTGATCAACAAGAGGAAGGATATTAAAAGAGGACCATCGATGTGGCTAGAGTTAATAGGGATCAACATGGCCATGGTGGCAATGATCCTATAATTTGAGCATAAGTTTTAGCTTGAGTTCAAAATTGATGTAAAACAAAGTGTCGCGACTCTTCAATACAATCTTTCGAGTGAACCATTCTCAAATAATTCTTTTCATTTCAATGTTTTTGTCTATGGGATGTGTTTTTCACCACTAGAATTAGTTTGTACTAAAGTACTAAACTATTCTCGTCTCTCCACTCCTAGGAACAATCTTTCTATCCAAAATCTTCTCAACTTGAACAATTTCAACCACTACAAAATTAAACCCGACGACTATTTAACACAATATCAAATTCTAAGTAAAGAAAAGATGTTAAACTTCAAGAAATGCCCACTGGGACTTTTCTTTTAGCTAAAAGCTTACGAGTCATCTCTCAAGGAGAAAAATTAGCACTTTCAAATTCAATTCAACAATGAACAACAGGAAATTAAAATAAGAAAATGTATGACCATAAGATGAATGATTAAACACCAGGAGAAGCAGATCTTACACTATAAATAATGGTTATCTCATCTCCAATCAGTACCTTGTTCTTAGGTTTGCATAAGGATATCAATGGTTAAACATGTTACATCGAGCTAAATTAATGAAATCTAGAGAAAACATCTAGCTGCCTCACACGCATAAAAAAAGATGAAGTTATTTCAGGGAATAAGTCACAACATTCTAGGAATAATTTTGACTGTTTTTGTAAGAGGATATCTTAGTTAATTCCTTGCCATTAAAAGAAACAAAGAGAACAATCCATTTTAACTATACAAAGACAAGCATATAATTCTTGAACTCATTACCTTCCATACACAATATCATGACAAAGGCAAAAAAAAGAACATATCCATATTATCTCTTCATAAGTCATTATTAGAATAGAAGAATACAGCAAGCACCAATCAGATAAAAGCAATCAAACAACTATGCAATGGCCTGCCAAGTCACAAAATCCAATTAGGATTGGATGAATATAAAAGGAGAGAAAAGATCTAGCCAATCAATTCGGTTTTATAACATATTTAACAACATGTATAATAGTGAAACTTGTCCATTGTTTGTTAGGAAAATTATTCTTTATTTTTTCCTCTTTTCATAGTCTAAAACCCTAAGGGTTTATCCGTATAAGAGCACTGTTTATATGCCTCTGTATCAGGGTGAAAATACACAGGAATAGAGAAAACTCTTGAGCTGCCTCCCTTTTGTCTTCTTCATTAGTTCAAACTTGGTATCAGAGCGTTTAAATGGCCAACGCCTCTCACTCCGGGATGACGACCACAAGGGGCTAAAACCATCAAATTCAGCACGCCGCTCTTGAACCAGCTTCTCAACCAAATCACAAGTACTAAGCTCGAACGAAGGAATTTTATGCTTTGGAAAACACTGGCATTGTCGATTCTCTGAGGGTACCGACTGGAAGGCCATCTCTCAGGTACAAAAGTCTACCCTCCCATGTTTGTTTCTCTCCCCGTTGAAAGCCTGTCTGTTCATGAGGCAGGGAGCCACTGTCTCCAATCCTTCTGGCAATTCGTCTAGCTCCACAGGTGAGCAAATGTTAAATCCTCTCTATGAGGCATGGATCACAGCTGATCAGCTACTGTTAGGGTGGCTCTACAATTCAATGGCACCAGAGGTTGCCGTGTGGCTCATGGGATTTGAAAACGCCAAGGCTCTATGGGATGCCATCCATGCCTTATTTGGTGTCCAATCACGAGTTGAGAAGGACTATCTTCGTCAAGTGTTCCAACAAACACGCAAGGGGAACTCAACCATGTCCGAATACCTCAAGCTCATGAAACTACACTCAGATAATTTGGCTCAAACAGGAAGTTCGGTATCATCTCGAAACTTAATCTCACATGTGTTACTTGGTTTAGATGAAGAATATAATCCGGTTGTAGTTATGATTCAAAGTAAGCCTGACATATCCTGGTTGGATATGCAAGCGGAGCTTCTCTCCTTTGAAAAAAGGTTGGAGCATCAAAATTCTGCCGAGTCTTTTGTTGCCTCTGTAGGAAATCCCTCGGTAAATGTAGCATTTGGCAGAGGGAGTGGCACTGTCAAAGCTAATAACCCCAATGTCAACCAAGGTAATGTGAAGTACCAACACAACAACTCCAAACCTAATTACTCCAACAATGGAGGAGGTAATCGAGGCAGAGGTCATGGCAGGGGAAATCGCCCAACATGTCAAGTATGTTCCAAATATGGTCATTCAGCTGATGTGTGTTATCAACATTTCAATAGCGAATATGTACCCAATGTAAGTCAAGGCAAGGGATCTAAACATCAGAAACCACCCAACAACACTCCATCAGCCTTCATGACTTCATACTCCAACAATCCGTTCACTGCTACACCTGAAAACTCAACTGATGTCAACTAGTATGTTGATAAAGGTGCTACTAATCATGTCACAGCAGATCCAACTCACATTGCCAATCCAACCGACTATTCAGGTACTAATCTTGTGACAGTTGGTAATGGTGATTAACTATGCATCTCTGCTGTAGGTAACTCAAGTCTAAAATCAGTTTAGAAGATGTTTTTTATGTTCCATCTATTGCAAAGAACTTAGTAAGCATCTCTAAACTAACTCAAGACAATAATATATTTGTGGAATTTCATGGAACTTGCTGTTTGATAAAGGACAAGCGTTCAGGAAACACTCAGGTGAAAGGCACACTTAAGGATGGCCTTTATCAGCTTGGGGAGACAACAGTACAACCATATTATGTTTCAAAGCATAGAAGATCAGATAACCCCAGATCCTTAGACAAAAATAATGGCTCAAAAGCACTTTTCCTATCCAATATCAGTGTAAATTTTGTTGAGTCAACTGATCTGTGGCATAGAAAATTAGGTCATCTCTCCCCTAAAGTTTTGAAATCCATACTAGATCAGTGTAAAAAGTCCATCAAAGTTAATGAAAAACACTTATTTTGTGACTCATCTCAGTTGGGCAAATTACACTCTCTCCCTTTTCCACAATCTGAATCAAGGGCTAAAATTAGCTTTGACTTAATTCATTCTGATGTATGCAGATCAGCTCCAATACAATCCCTAGCAGGCTTTCATTATTACATTTCATTTTAGATGATCGTAGCAGGTTTCTGTGGACATAACCTTTTAAGCAAAAGTCTGATACACTTGCAGCCTTCCAACACTTCATTCAGGTGATTAAAAATTAGTTTGATACCATGATTAAAATGTTTCAATCAGACAATGGCAGTGAGTTTAAAAAGATTCATTAGTTGTGCTCCTCTCTTTGGATCCTAAGTCGATACTTCTGTCCATACACTTCAACCCAAAATGGAAGAGTGGAGAGAAAGCATAGACACTTAGTTGAAATGGGACTCACCCTCCTAGTATAAGCCTCCATGCCGTATTAGTACTGGTGGGATGCATTTGTTAATGCCAAAATTCTAATCAATGGATTACCCACCCCTATACTACAAGGACAGTCTCCAACTCAAATGTTATTTAAATGAGTACTTTATATAATCAAACTAAGAATGTTTGGGTGTGCCTACTTCTTCTGTATTCGATCATATCAGCATCATAGTATCACTTTGAAAAATGTGTGTACTTAAGTCCAAGTATACTTCATAAAGGATATTGATGCCTTGCAAAGTCAGGTAAAGTATACATATCTCGAAACGTTGTTTTTAATGAAACTGAATTTCCTTTCTCTGCTGACTTTCAGGTGATCAGTGATTATTCCCCAGCCAACTCTCCATCGCTGCCAATCCAAAGTCCCATTCCACTTGTCCAAGCCCTCTCTAAACTGTTACAAACCAATCCTACTACATCCAACATCAATCCTCCTTCAAATCCGTTTCCCAGCTCTAGTAATCATCCTATCTTAACAAAACCATCAACCAACCCCTTAACCAATGCCACACCATCCATATCTTCTGTACAACAACCCTATAGCTCCCTAACTTCCTTTCCTATCAGTGTTCCATCTCACATGACCAACTCACAGTCCCATACCACTATTGGCCCTCCACACACAAATCATTCCATCTCACCTCCATCTCTTCAGCAAACCACTACTCCTACTGAGCAACAGCAGCCCACAGCTCCAATATAACCAACGCATCCAATGATCACGAAAGCAAAGGCTAGTATTTTCAAGCCTAAAATTCTACTCACAACCAAAAAAACTGATTGGATTGTCACAGAACCAACAAGAGTCAAAGAAGCGCTTAGTACACCTCAATGGAAAGTAGTTATGAATAATAAGTATCAAGCACTAGTTCAAAGAAACACTTGGCAGCTCATACCACCATCTGACTCATACAATATTCTAGGTAACAAGTGGATCTTTCGGCTAAAGAAACATCCTAATGGCTCTATTAACAGGTACAAAGCTTGTTTGGTAGCAAAAGGGTTCCATCTGCATCAAGGGATAGACTTCTTCGAGACGTTCAGTCCTGTCATCAAGGCTTATACTATTAGAGTTGTGCTTAGCATAGCTGTCTCAAGAGGATGGAGATCTGCCAACTCAACTTCAATAATGCCTTCCTAAACGACAGCCTACAAGAAGAAGTATATATGAGACAGCCTACTGGATATGTTAGCACTGACCATCTGGACTATGTATGCAAATTAAACAAAGCAATTTATGGCTTGAAACAAGCCCCTCGAGCCTGGAGCAACACACTTGGAAGTGCCTTAATCAGCTGAGGATTCAAAGCATCAAAGGCAAACAACTCTTTGTTCATTTTTTACACTCGACAAACTGTCATATTTTTGTTGGTATATGTAGACAATCTGATAATAACAAACAGCAATACTAAAGTCATATTTCAACTCATCAACCTCTTTGACAGCAAGTTTGCACTTAAGGATTTTGGTCGTCTCATCTATTTTTTGGGCATCCAAGTACACTATCTCAGGTCTGGATTCATCCTAAATCAAGCAAAGTATGTGGAAGACTTACTCTATAAACTTGGACTCACTGATCTTAAACCAGCATCTTCCCCCTGCACAATAGGCAAACACCTATCTCTAACTGATGGACAACTATTGTCTGATCCCTACTTGTTTCGAAGCACCATCGGAGCCCTTCAATACCTGACAAACACAAGACCGGATATAGCATACATAGTTAATCATTTGAGTCAGTTCTTGAAGGCACCTACGGATGTTCATTGGCAAGCAACTAAGCGGGTACTCTGATATGTCAGTGCCACCAGACATCGGCCTTCTTTTTCAACCAAGCACTGATTTACAACTTATAGCTTACTCGGATGTTGATTGGGCCTCTAATATTGATGATAGAAAATCCATTGCAGCATATTGTGTGTATGTCGGTAACAATTTGGTCTCTTGGTCTTCTAAAAAGCAAACAACGGTTGCAAGATCCAGCACAAAATCTGAATATCGAGCATTACTCATACCACAGCTAAAATCATCTAGCTTAAACAACTACTAAGTGAACTACAGATTCAAACAATCTACAAACCAATTCTGTGGTGTGACAACATCAGTGCTGGAGTTCTAGCCTCAAACCCGGTGTTTCATTCTCAAATGAAGCACATTAAGCTTGATGTACATTTTGTTCGTGATCAAGTTGTCAGTGGCCATCTTGAAGTTAGATACATTCCTTCCTCAGACCAGATTGCTGACTGCCTGATGAAACCATTGACACTGTCCCAATTCCACCTCCTTCGAAGCAAACCCTGTGTCGTTGATCTCCCCACGAGTTTGAAGGAGGATGTTAGAATAGAAGAATACAGCAAGGACCAATCAGATAAAAGCAATCAGACAACTAAGCAATGCCCTACCAAGTCACAAAATCCAATTAGGATTGGATGTATATAAAAGGAAAGAAAAGATCCAGCCAATCAATTCGGTTTTATAACATATTTGAGAACCTGTATAATAGTGACACTTGTCCATTGTTTGTTAGGATAATTATTCTTTATTTTTTCCTCTCTTCGTGATCTAAAACCCTAAGGGTTTATCCGTATAAGAGCACTATTTATGTGCCTCTGTATCAGGGTGAAAATACACAGGAATAGAGAAAACTCTTGAGCTGCCTCCCTTTTGTCTTCTTCATTATTTCAAACTTTCATGTCCTTAATTCTATTGTAATAACCGTCTATTCAATATCCCAAGCATCATTTTAAGATGATGATCACATAAGCCTACAAAACAAGATAGCCAATGACATAGAAAACACATCAAAGCAAAACCTTAATTTTTTGGTACTTTTTCATCATTAGGGTACTTATTCTTGGCACAACTTCTAAATTTAAGCATTCCATTCTCAAGAATGGAGAAGTTTGAAACCACTCCTACCTCATCCCAAATGTGAAAACAAAACAAGAAAAATGAAAGATAAATTTTGAATGGGAAACAAACCTTTCATTAATACATAAAGGGTAGGAAAAAGTTCAAAGATTCAAACTCTCAAAGAAAGAGAGAGAACAAAACATCTAAATAAAAAAAATAAAATAAATTACAATAAATTAAAAGATGAGCATTTAAGAATAAAATACCAAAAATCTTGTATTAGGAAAAACCAAAGCGACTAAAACGAATGCAAACAAACTGCAAAAGTCGCGTCACACCATGAAAATTGAAAAAGCAAGGATGCCAACTCTGAATCCTCGAACTCTAGAAAATGAAAAAGCTTTAAACTGTTAGGATCAGTGTCCTAAGTCTCTTATATTCTCGTAGTTTGTAAACTTATATAAACAAATTGTTATTAATAAAATAAATGTTATTTCATATGTGCATTAACTCAATCAAATAAACTAAGATCCTAAGCTATTTTATGTAGCTTAAATATATATGTGGTGATATACAAGTGGATCATGTTTAAGTAATAACCTAAATGGTTGGTAGTATATGGATAAAGTTGGATGTTTTATCCTGGTGATACTATGGATACGTCTCACTTTGTAACTATCATAATTGTAGTAAAGTGTTACAAATGGTCTGATCCTAATGATTCATGTGGAGACATGTAAGTGGAGGTATCCTATACAAATAATTTGTATCAGACCAAACCACAAAATGATTAGTCTTTCTTTATAACGCTGTTACTTAAAGAGAATTACATTTCACTAGAATGACCATAGGTGACTTGACCTTAAACCTGAAGGGATTCAAATCCTGAACGGAAACATGTGAATACCATACATCCTGCAAATCGATTGTTACATAAACAAAATCAGTGTACTGATAACGGGCAGAAATGCACGTTATTATAGTGCTAAGGAAAAGCCTCAGTCAGCAAGGAGTTACTACCATGCTCTCTACCTTTATCTTCCATTGTTATTTTGTACTCAACTCATTTATCGAAATGGAATTTACTTCTCTATATTTTTTCACACTTTGTTATTTGCACATGAGTAGCTAAATTTGTTGAATGGATTGAGGAGCATTTAGCTAGCACAACTGGGAATCTTCATTCTATGTGATTATCTTGTATTATGTATGCTTCATTCGTCCATTAGAGATACTCAGGAGGGTAGTCTAAGGACAGAATCTAGGCTTGGGAAGGTCAGGTCAGAATCTAAGCTCGGGAAAGTCAGATTAGAATGCATAATCAAGAGATAGGAGCTTAGGAATAAGCTCTATTTGCTACTAACGCATCGCATGCATCCTAGAGATGAGATATGATTGTATGCGGTCACCTTACCTTTATGCATTTTGATTCATCGCATAGGAAAAAAGTAGGAACTTAGGAATAAGCTCTATGGACACTTTTGCATTCAATACATGCGTCCTAGACTTAGGAGCATCGCATTTGCATTGGAAAATGACTTGTTGTGCATAGTCGTAGCATGATCGCATAGTCTGACGCATTCCCAAGTGACGCTAGCTAAAGACCTTCTCAACCCGTTCATCTGCATACTCAGTGCATCTATCACACAATTTACTTTTCTCAAATCCGTCGCATTTGTTTATTTTTCTTCATCGCAAACAACAACCTCAACAACTATTGATTTATTTGGTTACCGCAAAGTTTTCATAAAAATTACCATTACAACCTATTTTCTCAAGTCCCTGAGTTCAACCTTGGTTTTACCAGGAACTCAGTGGGGTTTACACTTGGATTCCATTGAGAAAACTTGAGTGCTCAATGCAATTTCATCATCGCATATCATCCACAATTCCATATCATAAAAACCAAGCTTCAAGTTTTTGGCGCTGTTGCCGGGGACTTCGGCAAAATAGTGTGCTAACGGTAATTTTTTGATTTCTTTGCAGACTCCCAATCTCTGGCAAATTACGACCCGAAGATTGAGAGGACGTTTAGATGGAGATTGAGAGACTGCCAACAATAACAACAATCAGATAAAGAAGAGATAGCGGAGCAGCCTGGAAACGGAGCACCTAACGAAAATAATGTCATGGCGAATCCAATCTTACTAGCAAATGATCGCAATAGACCCATTAGGGACTATGCATTGCCAAACCTCTATGATTTCTCTCCAGGAATCATGAGGCCTGCCCTCGATGGAAATAGATTCGAAATGAAACCGGTGATGCTGCAGATGTTCCAGACTACAGGATAATTCGGAGGCCGGCGTGGTGAGGACTCGCATGCCCATGAAGTTTTATAGAAATCTGCAATACTTTTGTGTTCCTGAACATCTCTGCCACAGAAGTTCGACTAACTTTGTTCCCATTTTCTCTCTGTGATCATGCAAGGAAATGGGCATATTCTCTAGAACCGGGAGAAATTACTTCTTGGGAACAGGTCATAGAAAAGTTTATGAAGAAATATTTTCCACCTACTGAGAACGCCAGACGAAGGAATCTCATAACAAATTTTGAACAAGACATAGACGAATCGCTCAGCGATTCCTGGGCGAGGTTTAAGAGGTTGGTCTGGGATTATCCATACAATGGTTTGCCAGACTGCCTTCAGATGGAAATCTTTTATCATGGTTTGAATCATGCTTCGCAGATCGCTACCAATGCTGCAGTCGCTGGTGGTCAGCTTGAAAAAACGTATGACGAGGCAAAGAATATCTTGGATCGCATCTCTAAAAACCACGAGGATTGGAGAGAGAGTGACCAGAGATTGAGGATGAAGGATACCGACGCAAGTAATGGTGCTATTCCTTCACTACAAAATCAGAGGATCGCAATGATGAACTTAATCTAGGGAATTGCAATCAGCAGCCCAACACCGCAAAATGGGCAAATCAACGCAATCAATCAAAACACCACAAGGTGTGCGACTTGCGGTGATGGGCATGCGATGGAAGAATGCCCGCAAAATCCACAGTCTGTTTACTTTGTAAAAAATAATTCCTTTTCGAATACTTACAACCCTGGGGGGAGAAACCACCCCAATTTTGCATGGAAAAATCAGCAATAGAACTTCTAATCTGTGGCACAGAAAGAAGGGTCACCTGAATTCTTCCCACGTAATAACGGTCAGACAAGCAATCAAACAAGTAGCTCACAACCACCGCAATCATCCTCCTTGGAGAGCCTGTTGAAGTAGTACATAGAGAAAAACGAAACCGTGCTCCAAATTCAGGCTACGTCCATCCGCAACCTAAAGTTACAGATAGGGCAGATTGCGAGTGAGCTAAAGAGTAGACCACAAGGGGCTCTGCCGAGTTCAACAGAATTCCCACGCAACCCAGGGGGATCAGGTAAAGAGCAATGTTAGGTTGTGACATTGCGAAGTGGGAAAATTGTGGAGGGAGGAAAGAAGGAGCTTAGTCAGACAGCTCCCATTGTGGCAGAACCTGAAATTACAGTGACGCAAGAAGAAGAGGGAGAAAAAGAGCAATAGAGCCAGAGGTTACGTCGACCTCAAAGCCAATTAATACGGGGACCATGAAAGTGTAGTTACCCCCTTTCCCGTAGAGACTAAGGAAGAAAAGGAATGAAGAGGCACAGTACCAACGCTTTCTGTCTATGTTAAAACAATTACATATTAACATTCCATTCAGTGAAATAAGTGAGGAAATGCCTGCCTACACAAAGTTTCTAAAGGACATGGCAATCAAGAAGAGGGGAGCTGGTAAGTTTGCCACGGTGGTGTTAACACAAAGTTCAAAATCAATAATTCCACCAAAGATGAGCGATCCTGGGAGCTTCACTATACCCTGCTCCATAGGAGGACTGTACATCAGGCAGGCATTGTGTGACCTTGGAGCCAATATCAATTTGATGCCTCTGTCGATCTTTAAGCAGCTGAATGTGAGGTAACTTGTGCCCACAACCGTGACTCTCCAACTGGCCGATATATCTCTGGTACATCTAGAGGGAAAGGTAAAGGATGTGTTGATCACCATTGACAAATTTATCCTAACAGCCAACTTCATCATTTTGAATTACGAGGCTAACAAGGATGTGCCCATCATATTGGGGCGACCATTTTTATCAACAGGTTGTGCCTAGATTGATGTGCATAAAGGAGAGATCACTTTGAGCATCAACGGATAGAAGTTCAAGTTCAACATAATTCGTGCCATGAAGTTTCCGAACGAAGAAGATCTGCATGACTCAGATGATGAACAAAATTTGATTAAAGAAGAAAAGTTTGATGAAGAAAATGAAGAAGAGGATGCGAATGCATCCGTTGCTGCCTGTAATAATGTGATCATAACAAAAACAAGCAAGGAAGAAGAGATGATTGCAGACCAAAAAGAAGAGCCAACAAAAAAAGAAGAAAGAAAAACAACGCAACCGTCTCTAGTAGAACCACCAACACTGGACTGCATGCTTTCCCTTCATTGGTTTGTGCCCTGCGGGATCCTACAAAATCATTTAAAGGTTAAGCTCAGAGGAAATAATAACATTTAAAGTATGCATTTTTGGGGCAGAATGAGAAGCTGCCTGTTATTATTTCCTCTGAGCTTAACGAAGACCAAGAGAATGCATTGATGAGCATTCTGAGGGAGCATGTGCGAGCAATCGGCTGGACGCTCGCCGACATTAGAGAAATTAGCCCAGCGTACTGTATGCACCACATTCGTCTTGAAGAGGACGACAAAGCAACAATCGAACATAAGCGCAGGCTCAACCCTGCAATGAAAGAGGTCATTAAAAAGGAGATCATTAAATGGTTAGATGCAGGCATCATTTATTCTATAGCAGATAGCATGTGGGTCAGCCCCATGCAGTGTGTGTCGAAAAAGGGAGGCATGACGGTAGTTCCGAATGAAAACAATGAACTAATACCGCAAAGAACCGTCACTGGGTGGCACATTTGCATGGACTACCATAAGCTGAATGCGGCCACAAAGAAAGATCATTTTCCCCTACCATTCATTGATCAAATGCTAGACCGTCTAACTGGAAATGACTTTTATTGCTTTTTGGATGGTTATGCCGGGTACAACCAGATTATGATAGCTCCAAAAGACCAAGACAAAACCACATTCACCTGCCCATATGGGACCTTTGCTTTCCGCCGCATGCCGTTCGGCCTCTGCAATGTGCCAAGAACGTTTCAAAGGTGCATGATGGCCATCTTTTCAGACTATCTTGAGAACTCTGTCGAAATCTTTATGGACGACTTCTCTGTTTATGAGAACACTTATGAAGTCTGTCTAGCCAACTTGGAGAAGATACTGAAGAGATGCAAAGAGACGAATCTGGTGCTTAACTGAAAAAAATGTTATTTCATGGTAAAGAAGGGCATAGTATTGAGGCACGAGGTTTCTCGGGACGGGTTGGAGGTGGATAAAGCAAAAATCGAAGCAATTGAAAAACTTCCACCTCCAACAAGTGTGAAGAATGTACGAAGTTTCTTGGGGCACACTGGATTCTACAGACGCTTTGTCAAAGACTTTTCCAAAATAGCACGACCACTGAATGCGTTGTTAGAGGCTGATAGAAAATTTGATTTTGACAACAACTGCCTCAATGCATTCAGAGTTTTGAAGAATGCGCTGATTACCGCACCTGTATTAATTGCATTTGATTAGACACTGCCTTTTGAAATAATGTGCGATGCAAGCGGGTATGCGATGGGAGCAGCCTTGGCACAAAAGAGAAAAATAATCTTGCATCCCATCACATATGCGAGTAAAACATTAAATCCTGCTCAGACCAATTATACCACCACAGAGAAAGAGCTTCTTGCGGTAATTTTTGCGTTTGAAAAATTTCGAGCATATCTGCTGGGGATGAAGGTACTCATCCATACTGATCGTTCGACAATAAATTACTTAATGATAAAGAAGGACGCAAAGTCGAGGTTGATCAAATGGGTTCTTCTCTGTTAAGAATTTGACATAGAAATAATTGATCGGAAGGGGTCAGAGAATCAAGTTGCGGATCACTTATCTAGATTGGAAAACCCTGAAGTTGACCACAATGTATCAGAGGTGAGTGCAGTATTCCCGGATGAGCAGCTGTTCCATATTGAAGAATTGCCTTGGTATGCTGACACAGTCAACTATCTGGTTTACGGACAATTTCCTAAAGATTATACCTACCACCAACAGAGGAATCTCAAACATGAATGCAGATATTACTACTGGGATAAGCCGAATCTGTACAAAAGAGGGACAGACCAAATCCTGCGACTTTGCGTACCAAATGCTGCTCAACAACGCATATTATCGCAGTGTCATGACTCATCATATGGTGGGCACTTTGGAGGACAGTGCACCGCAGCCAAGGTTCTACAGAATGGATTCTTTTGGCCAACTTTGTTTAAGGATGCAACTGACTATGTAATGAAGTGTGATCGGTGCCAACGCACAGGTAACATTTCATGGAAACATGCAATGCCGATGAACACCATCTTGGAGCTTGAATTGTTTGACGTGTGGGGTATTGACTTCATGGAACCATTCCCTCCTTCGAATGGTAAACATTTTATTTTATTAGCCGTGATTATGTATCCAAGTGGGTAGAGGCATCGACATGCGTCGCAAATGATGCGATGGTAGTCTCCTAATTCCTGAAGAAAAACATTTTCACTCCTGTTGGCACTCCACGTGCCATCATAAGTGATGAAGAGTCTCACTTTGTCAATCATACTGTTAAGGAGCTACTGTGCAAATACAACATTCTCCACAAGGTGGCCACCGCATACCATCTGCAGACGAATGGTCAGGCCGAGGTGTCCAATCGGGAGATTAAGATGATACTCAATAAGGTAGTAAGGCCTTCACGAAAAGATTGGGCAACAAAGCTCGATGATGTGTTGTGGGCATACCAGACTGCATTTAAAACACCCATAGATATGTCCCCATATGCGTTGGTATTTGGTAAAGCGTGTCATTTACCTCTGGAGCTAGAATATAAGGCACTATGGGTGGTAAAAAAACTGAACTTTGATTTGAAGAAAGCAGGAGAAGCACGAAAAATGCAACTGGTCGAGCTAGAAAATGGAGGATTAACGCATATGAAAACACAAAGATTTACAAGGAGCGCATGACACGACAAACACATATGCGGTAAGAATCTCCATGTGGGACAAAAGGTCTTGCTGTTCAATTCATGGCTATGGCTCTTTCCTGGCAAGTTAAAATCACGCTGGTCTAGACCATTCATCATTAAAGAAATATTCCAACATGGTGCGGTGGAGTTGATTACCGAAGACGGGAGCCGAACGTTTAAAGTTAATGGGCAACGAGTAAAATTGCATCATGGAGAAGGCTGGCATCGCCAAGTTGAGTCCGTGGAACTAAGAAACCTTGAATGAAGAAGGAAGTAGATGGTCCCTGCGCTATTAGATGATCGAAATTCATCAGGGACGATAGTTTTGGGAATCATGGAATCTTCAACTTTTCTCTACTACTCTGAATTTTCATTACACCATATCATTGCAGCTTTATCTATTCTTATTCTATAAAAAAAAATTGTTGTTTTGTTTAAAATCATTTGACCCTCTCACTGTTTTTCTTACAACGATTGAGGCACAGGATTGCAGAGATGTTACATGAAGAAACAACTTATTTTACTCCGTCACCGCAATCCAAAAAAGATAGATCGTTGTAAAGAATGATGCATCAATACACAATACGGGCGACAACGCAAATTTGGGGGTTGTATTCTTCCTTCACTTTATTTCAAATTTTGCACCATCGCATCGCATTTTAGTTTAAAAGATTTATCACCGCATCCTCTTTGATTACCGCAATCATTTGACATGGATAAATTTAGTAAGTCGCCGCATGCTGTTTCTTTGCCAAGTATGATTTCAATGATGAAAAACATGCTTCTATTTCTTTCGTATATACTAGAGTCAACTTAACTTTAAGATAGTCACCTCATAAAATATTTTTAGAAGTTACGAGTTTGCTACCTTTCTTTCAAACTCTCTTTACGAAGCTTTGTAAGACATCGCATGACTTATCTCAATCTTTTAGCAATGAGGACATTGCCACATTTTAAATTTGGGGGTGAGGTATTTATTTTCAACCTTGATATTTTGAAAAAAAAAATTAAGAATAACAACTCAACTGTCAACGCGAGGGGGAAACCCATGTTGATAAGAGTTAAGTTGTGAAGGGCACTTACCCGAAGTTGATTGTCCGCATGACACACGTGGGGGCAAGCCAAAATGAAAGTAAGTCACCAGAATCAATGCATAAATAAATGACCGCAACTCCGCTACCAAGTAGGTATGAGTTTAGTTTGAGAAAGAGCGCATTGCTCGTAGTTGGATGTCCGCATGACACACGTGAGGGCAAGCCAAAACGAAGGCAAGACACTTGGATCAGCGCAAGGTCTGAAAATAAATAATAATGTCAAGAAGTATGCAAGGATAAAATCATTTGACACCCCGGTGGAAAAGTTTTCTTTTTGAAATAAATCATGCGATGTTCCGAAATTTAAGTAAAGTCCTTTTGAAGGTTAAGCTTGCAGGCCCTAGGTCTTAGAAATATTTTAAGAATAGACTTGAATAAGACTTAAAGAAATTTTGGTGTATAGGATTTGAACGAAGTATCCTTGAGAAATCTAGGAAAAGAACATTGCAGTCGACTTGCTAAAAGAAATTTTATCTTTGCTTGAGGACAAGCATTGTTTAAATTTGGGGGTGTGATAAAGGGTAGAAATGCACGTTATCATAGTGCTAAGTTCTTAAATAATGTTGGCTTGTGTTGATAAAACATGTTAAATTGCGTCCAAAAAGCATCACATTCATAATATCGCGGTCGCATGCGTTCATCGCATAGAAATAGTTGATTTTTGTATTTTTTATACAGATATGCATTGAAGCAAGGCGGAAATTGCGATCATAGGAAATCACTGATCGAGCTCAGCATTACTGCAAGGCTTTGCGGTGATTGTGTTCGCAAACATCTACTTAAGAAGGATTACCATAACTTGGTTGACGCAACATGGTGGGTGCATCTGGGTGAAAGGCTTAATTAATCACGATGGGATAGAAAGCTGATGACAGTCGAATTCAAATTAAGTTGACAACCACTAACGATAACAAGTACATTCATCTTTTTGGTGACAAATATTCGGCGCATCAGTCAAGGAATTAAAGCCGTCCCATCTGCGCAGTTATGAGAGAGAAGTCACCTTTCACCCTAAGAAGTCTATAAATACCAAGGGCATCTTTCAGAAAAGGGGTTCTACCAGTTCACGAGTTCACCATTTTACGAGTTCACATGTCTGTTCATAGTTAGCCTTATTCTTAGATTTTCTTTTACTTTAAAGCGGACGCGAGAGAGTAGGTTGTGCCGGCAGATTGTTCTAGTAAGCTTCGGAGAGCGCCAGAAGCTTCAAAAACAGAGAGAGAGCCGACGCCTGCGGAAGCAAGAATATCTTTTGAACCGAATAGAGATTGACAGTATAAAAGCCTCGGTCAGCAAGGAATTACTATCAGGCTCTCTACCTTTATCTTCCATTGTTATTTTGTACTCAACTCATTTATCGAAATGGAATTTACTTCTCTATATCTATTCACTCTCTGTTATTTACGCATGAGTAGCTAAATCTGTTGAATGGGTTGAGGAGCATTTAGCTAGCACAACTGGGAATCTTCATTCTATGTGATTATCTTGTATTATGTATGCTCCATTCGTCCATTAGAAATACTCAGGAGGGTATTCTAAGGACAGAATCTAGGCTTGGGAAGGTCAGGTCAGAATCTAAGCTCGAGAGAGTCAGATTAGAATGCATAATCAAGAGATAGAAGCTTAGGAATAAGCTTTATTTGCTACTAACGCATCGCATGCATCCTAGAGATGAGATATAATTGTATGCGGTCACCTTACCTTTATGCATTTTGAATCATCGCATAGGAAAAGAGTAGAGACATAGGAATAAGCTCTATGGAAACTTTTGCATTCAACACATGCATCCTAGACTTAGGAGCATCGCATTTGCATTGGAAAATGACTTGCTGTGCATGGTTGTAGCATGACCGCATAGTCTGACGCATTCCCAAGTGACGCTAGCTAAAGACCTTCTCAATCCATTCATCTGCATACTCAATGCATCTATCACACAACTGACTTTTCTCAAATCCTCCGCATTTGCTTATTTTTCTTCATCGCAAACAACAATCTCAACAACTATTGAGTTATTTAGATATCGCAAAGTTGTCATAAAAATTACCACCGCAACCTATGTTCCCAAGTCCCTGAGTTCGACCCTGGATTTACCAGGAATTCAGTGGGGTTTACACTTGGATTCCATTTAGAAAACTTGAGTGCTCAACGCAATTTCATCATCGCATATCATCCACAATTCCACATCATAAAAACCAAGCTTCATGTACTAAAACATAATATGTGTATAATAAACATGTAAAATAGCATGCTTTAGAGAAAAGAAAGAACCATTCTCACCAATGTAGATCCCAAGCTCCTAGAACGATTCTCTTGGTATACCAACGAACAATTCCTCCAACGATCTTGAACATGAACGTCTCCTTGAACAATCTTGAACACGACCATGAGAATAATCTTTTTATTCTCGAGGATTCCAATAGAAGGATAGGTGGTATCCAACTTTTGGAAGAGGGTGAGGAATAAAAACCTTTGAGATAGTAGAGAGGATTTTTTTTTTTTTTTTTTGTGACTTAGGGAAAAAATTACACAATGAATGCTTGCACCAAAAGGACCATAAGGAAGACTTTATATAGAGAAGAGTCAACCCCTTTCTCCAAGTCTTTTTCTAATTTTCCCTTTCGCACAATTAATTAAATAACACTGATTTAATTAATTAGCACATTAATTAAATAACTATTTATACATTAAATCTAAGTTAACGTATATATATTTAATTATCATAAACATCGTATGTCTATATGCAACACCTCTCTATTTATTAATTAATTATTTGTGAATCTAATTCACTTGAATTAATTATTTATATCTCATTCAAATGTTTCTTTCCAACTTAATTTGAATTATAGATCACATCCATAATCAATTACATATTAATCATATTAATATACAATTTCCTTAAATTGATTTGAACAATTCAAATCATTCCTCTTTAATATTCTTTAGCGAGCTAACAAGGAGATCTAGTGGACTTGTAGATCAGAAGCTCCAACGATATGAGAGTAATTAACTCAACTTAATAACCAAGTTGATCAATATTCGTTAACTGTGGATATACTCCACTAAAGACTCACGGTTGCACTCTTCTCACTACAGATATATTTCTGTGTCCACGGATATAGACCAATAACAGCAAGTTAGTCCTTCATGAGTGTTTGTAACTCAAACTCGGTCAAATTACCATTTAACCCTTAGGTTACCTCTGACTCTTTAAGCACCAGTGCTCCTCTAATGAACAACCTGTTTATGGTCTAACCAATAAACAGAAACCCCTCTCGGGCCAAAGACACCACTTAAGGAAACATTCATCTACTTACCCTAAAGATGGGAATGAGTAAATTCCATCTTGTATTATTATGTTCCCAGTTTCCCACTCAGTCTTGTCCCCAAAATGGTAGACTTATTTAGTTAACAAACTGGCCACCCTCACCCATAAAAATCAAAGGACAATCCCTCGTGAAGAGGAGTTCATAATATACTCAGGATTAAGACAAAGTTGCCTGGGTCATCTTAGTGAAATAGAAACTTAATTAGTCAACGGTGTTACATCTAGTGGTTACTATTTTACGGTCTGATCTTACGCAAACTCATTACATAGGATACCCCCACTCGCATGCCACATACATGAACGTGTTTCATCATTGTGTTGTATCAAATACAAAGTGGGTTATATCATAGTGTTACCAGGATAATGTACCCAACCTTATCGCTATACTATAGACCCTTTAGGTTGTATCTTGAAAATTGATCCATATATGTCTCCACATACAGTTCAAGACTCATAAGGTAGTCTTGGATGTGAGTTTATTGGATTTGAGATTATTAAGATACAATAGAAAACAACACAATAACATTTATTGAATTAACGTCTATAACTCTTTCTTGATGACGGTCAATTAATAACACTTACTATCGACGAGTTTTAAGGCATAAAACCCAATAAACTCCCACTTGAACTAAAACTCTAGTTATTGAGTTGTACATGACATCAGAATCCAAAAGGCAGTATTATGGTAAATAAATACAATAAACTAGAGCATTCATATACCCATTACACATCTCCTACTTGCCCTAGATTATACAATGTGCATGTCTTGTAGACCTAGAGGACCCTCGGAACACTTTAGTCGAGAGAATCTTTGTAAATGGATCGGCAATGTTGTGCTCTGAGGCAATCTTTGGGACAATCACATCTCCTCGTGGCACAATCTCCTGTATCAGTCGATACTTCCTTTCAATATGCTTTCCTCATTTGTGACTGCGAGGTTCTTTAAAGTTGCCTACTGCTCCACTGTTGTCATAATATAAGATGATGGGAAAGTCCATATTCGGAACCACTTCCAAATCGCTTAGACACTTCCTAAGCCAAACTGCTTCCTTAATTGCTTCACAAGTAGTTACATACTTAGCTTCCAAAGTGGAATCTGCAATGAATCTTTGCTTGATGCTATGGCATACTACAGCTCTCCCGTTGAGGGTAAACACTGATCCTAATGTGGATTTCCTAGAATCCTTGTCAATTTAGAAATCAGAGTCGATGTATCCTATTAGGATCAAATTCTTAACTTCATACACCAGCTTGTAGTCACTCGTTCTCCTAAAATGCTTGGGGATGTTCTTAACTGTAGTCTAGTGGTCTAACCCTGAATTGGACTGGTACCTACTTACTATTCCCACTGCATAACAAATATCTGACCTATGCAGATCATAACATACATTAAGCTACCCACAACTGAGGCATAGGGAATACGTCTCATGTCCTCAACTTCTTGAGGTGTCCTAAAACACTATTCTTTAGATAAGTGAACTCTGTTCCTGAAAGGTAATAAACCCTTCTTAGAGTTCTACATCGAATATCGAGTCAATATTTTGTTGATATAGGTTGCTTGAGACAGAGCTAATGTTATATTCTTGTGATCCCTAATGATTTGGATCCCAAGTACATATTGCGCCTCTTCCAAATATTTCATTTGGAATTGGGCTGCCAGTCATTCCTTAATGTCAATAAAGTAGCCTACATCATTCCCAATGAGTAGGATATCGTCCACATAAAGTACTAAGAAAGCTACTTTTTCGTTGATGGTTTTCTTGTAAATACAAGATTCATCAACGTTTTAATCAAAACCAAAAGATTTGATCGCTGTATCAAATCTAATGTTCCAAGACCTGGATGTCTGTTTCAACCTATAAATTGATCGATTCAACTTGCAAACTTTTTGCTCCTAGCCTTGGGTTATGAACCCCTGGGGTTGAGACATAAAGATATTCTCTTCAAGATTGCCATTCAGAAAAGTAGTCTTGACATCTATTTGTCATATCTCATAGTCATAATATGTGGTTATGGATAAGATATTTCCTATAGACTTAAGTATAGCAACAGGGGAAAAAGTTTCCTCATAGTCAACCCCTTCCCTCTGGGTATAACCCTTTGCTACAAGTCTAGCTTTGAAGATATGTACCTTTCCAGCTACATCTCTCTTTCTCTTATAGATCCATTTACACCCTATGGGTTTGACCCCTTCAGGTGGATCTACAAGCTCCCATACTGAATTGAAGTACATAGACTCCATTTCAAGGTCCATGGCTTGGACCCATTGGTTCTTATCTACGTCATTCATTGTTTGTTTATAGGACAATGGATCCTCAACCCTGTCATCTAGTATGACAACTTGAGTTTCATTTAAACCCAAGTTATGGTCAGGTTGTATCACAACCCTCCCACTGCGTCGAGGCACTCTTAATGATTGAGAAGAATGAGACTAACTTGAAATGTTGGCTTCTTCATTAACTCTTGATGAAGGACTAACTGCATTAACAACCCTTGTTGATGCTTCAGTAGCTTCACTTAATACTATTTTGCTATGTGGTTTATAATCTCTCATGTGATCTTTCTTTAAAAATGTTGCATTTGTCGATACAAACACCTTATATTCTTGAGAGTTATAGAACATACCACCTCTCATTTCCTTAGGGTAGCCAATAAATTGGCATAATCTTGAACGAGGTTCCAACTTCTTAGGATTTGTTACTAATACATGTGCAAGATAACCCTAGATTCTAAAGCAAAGTAAACTCGATTTATGCCCCCTCTATAACTTGAAAGGTGTTTCAGAAACACTATTCGAGGGTGTTGGGGTTGATGCCCTAAATCTCGTAGGGTTCTGTAGTTTGTAAACACCTGTATGAACAAACTCTTTGTGATGTAATAATATAAGATATTTTATTCACTACAGTCTATGAAATATGAGATATTTTAGTTGTATTAACCACAAACCAATAAACTAAAATCCCTGGTTGTCATTGTAACTTAAGCATGTATGTGGAGACATACAAGTAAATCATGCATTAAGTGGTAACTTAAATAGTCTGTAGTACATGGATAAATGAGGGAAACCTTATCCTAGTGATGCTACGAGTATGGCTCGCATCGTAGATGTTACAAGTGTTGTAAAGTACTACAAATGGTCTGATCTTGACCATTCATGTATTGGACATGCGAGCGAGGATGCTCTATACAAAAGAGTTTGTATAAGACCGGACCACGAAATATTTAGCCTTATTATATAACGTCGTTCATAACATGATCTTAATCCTAAGTGAGTTAGGAACTTCTGCCTATGAGTGTAGTCCTTTGATTTGTATAGGTGTGAATGGCCAGATCGCCAACTCAAACATACCACTTTGGGGATTCGTATGATTAGGGAGTTGGGAACTCAACTACACAACATGGAATTCACTCCTTCCTCAAAGCAGGGGTAACTAGATAAATTGCTCCCTTAAGGGCTGATTCTGGGGCTTGAACAATGTGGCGCCACACCTTCTCTTGGCCCAAGAAGTGTTTACTCATAGTAGGACTATGATGCATTGTTTATTAGAGGAATCAGTAGTACTTAAGAAGTTAGATGTAATTACAAGGGCATAAACGGTAAATTGGCCCTGCTATATTTATGAGCGATTTATGAAAGGTCATCGTACTATTGATTGGTTATATCCAATGGATACAGAAATATATTTGTAGCGCGAAGAGTGTAGCTCTCAGTCTTTAATAGAGTGCCCGACGGTTAATAGATCGTGGATATCGTGATTAAAGAGTTTAGTCAGTTGTTCACGTATCGTTGGAGCTTCAAGCTACAGGTCCATAAGGTCCCCTTGGTAGCTCAATGGATTCATGTTGAGAATCAGTTTTTGGGTTAGTTTGAAGTGTTCAAATTAACAAGAGGGAATTTGGTTATATATGATATAATTAAATTGCTTCAATTATATGTGATATAATTGATTTGATGTATTAGATATATTAAAAATGGAGGAATTAATGTTAAATGCCATAAAAGAGGAAAAGAACTATGGTTTATATATTGCATGAGATGTGATATTAAAACTATAGGTTATGAATATATTATTTATTTATTATTAAATCAATTATGGGATAATTGGTTTTAGTTTTTTTCTCCTAATAACCAATTTAGTGGGAAGTTGTGATCAATTATGGCAACTAATGGATAAAATGAAAATCGGTTTCATTTTTTAATAATCAACAGTAATCGATCGTTGATCAACAAAAAAGCTATATGATAGCTTGAGAGAGTAAACGATCATGCATAGAGTTTTCTATATGATAGACACTCGTTACTAAACGATCAAGTACCCAAGACTGCACGATAGTCTCCTGTTTTCTCTCACTTACTCAATCGTCTACACGATCATTCAATTCCTCCTTCCCTCTACCAAATCCATACAGAGCCCACAATTTCTGGATTCTCACACTGACAATACCAAGGTAGCCTCTTGGTGGTGTCTGCTTCTTGTTCGAGGGTCGAGTGTTGCTCATTGCTATTCGAGGATATTTTTGTACTGTTAAGCGTTCATGCTGTTGAATGTTGGGGCTATTTGATCGAGGGATACAAGAAGAAAAGTTCTCCAAGGGTATGTTCACTCGATTTTTAGTGTTATTTTGATTAAGCATGTTGTAATTTAAAGTTAATGCATAACTTTTCCTATTAGATTGTAAATGTGTATGTTCTGTTACAATGGGGTTTGGAACGATCTTGCTTCCGCTCACTAGTTCTCTTTATTAAGAGTTCCTTCAGAGGGAACATTGTTTAAGATGTGAATTGTAGTTTCTACTACATACCACCCAAAACGAGTTAGGAAATTAAGTATAACTCATCATAAAACGAATCATATTTAATAAGGTTCTATTTCTTCTCTTTGATACACCGTTCTATTAAGGTATACCAGGTGCTAAAAGTTGAGATTGAATTCATGTTCTATCATATAGTTCTGGAATTCTAAATCTATATACTCTCCATCCTTATTAGATTGAAATGTTTTAATTATTTTCCCTAATAGATTTTCAACTTCAACCTTATACTCTTTGAACTTTTCAAAGGCTTCAGACTTATGTTCCATTAGGTATAAGTAACCATATTTGGAATAATTATCTATGAAAGAAATGAAGTATTTGTACCCTCCTCTAGCATTTACATTCATTAGACCACAAATATCTGAGTGTATGAGCTCTAAGGGCTCTTTGACTTTATAACCTTTTCCACTAAAATGTCTTTTATTCATTTTTCCTTCAAAACATGATTCACATGGAGGTAATGAATCATCTTCTAAATTGTTTAGAATCCATTCTTTACCAATCTCTCGATCCTATTGAGATTTATGTGACCTAATCTCAAATACCAAAGATACGTATCATTTTTACTTGGAGATATTCTTCGCCTTTTTGTTTGAGTATTCGCAGTTTTAAACATCTCATGATTTAAAAGTGCTTTCAATTAAGTTGGTCTTAACACATATAAGTTGTCTTCTAGTTCAGCTGGACAAATAGTCACACCATTTTTCATAATGAATGCTTCATTAAAAGAAAAAGAAACAAAGTATGTTTGTTCAATTAAATAGGAAATAGAAACAAGGTTTTTCCTCATTTGGGAACAATGTATGAGTTTTCGAAACACATAAATCTACTTCCAAGTTTTCTAAAAACATAAATCTACTTCTAAAAAAACAACTTAGAAGCTCCCACTGCACGAGCTAAAATGGCGTCTTCCTTTCCAACCTTGAGCATTATTTCACCCTCCTCGAGCTGCTGAGAGGAACTAATTCCATGTAAAGAAGAACAAACATGATTAGTGGCTCATGAATCAAGTATCCAGGCATTATGGTCATTTTTCACTAAACAAGTTTCTAGAACTAGTAAATCATATTTACCTTCCTTCTCTTTTTTTTTTTTCTCAACAAGGTACTTGGGGCAATTGTGTTTTCAGTGACCATCCACATTGTAGTGGAAGCATTTGCCCTTGTCAGACTTAGCCTTGCCCTTGCCCTTCCCAGCAGCGAGAGCCTTCCCTTCCCTCATTTATTTTTCTGAATCTTTTTAGAACCAGAGGATGAAAGAACAAACTTAGTTCCAGAGGATGAATCTTGTGGAATTTTCTGGAATGGGCAACATTTGCCTCTTATTCTACTGGTCTCTTACCTTTCATAAAGGACTCATAAGTTTTTAACTCATTAAGAAGGATAGTTAGAGTGTACTGTATTTTGTTCATAACCGCATTGTTGTGGAATTGAAGAAAACTCTTCAGAAGATATTCGAAAAATAAAGGACACCTGACTCTGCTCATCGATGACCGCTCCTTTCATTTCGGCAACATTGAACTAGACCATCAGGTCGTGAACATGTTCTCTCACTGACTGGTCTTCCTTCATGTGTGCATTATAAATGTACTTGAGGGCCTCATGTCAAATCTAAATGGATGGTTGTCTAAACATCTTCTGAAGGGACTCCATGATCTGACGTGCAGACATTATGGCCTCATGCTTCTTAGTAAGAATGTCAAATAGACCTGCCAAGATGTAGACTCGAGCCTTATCATTGGCCTTCATCCAACGGTCATATGCATCCTTCAACGCTTGAGATGCATTGCGAGCAGGGACTAGATGACATTCCTCTGCCAAGACGAACCGCAGATCATAAATAACTAGAATCATATTCAGGTTAGATTTCCACGTCACATAGTTTTCACCGATTAATTTTTCGTTTTTAAGAAAGGAAATGATTGTGGAAGACATGCTGAAACAAATAACAATCAAATGACCTATTAGTTATATTTGTCTTAACCCATTACATAATTATCTAATCAATTTAGCAAAAACACATGTAACCATAGAACCCTAATTAAACTATTGATAGTTTTTGCAACAATACTTTAGAGGTTTAGAGCAACAGCCATCGAAGAGTGATCAACTACTTCTCCCATGAATTGAGACAACTCAGCCAATCACTAATACAGAATAACTCTTATTCCATAGTTTTTAGCTATCATTACTTTTATCGAGGATTCCTTAACTAGCTTAATTCGTCCTGTAAGTGTAACCTCATTTTTGGATCCCAAAGGTACGCTTCAACAGGCTACTAAAAGGAAAGATAATTGTTGAAGATTAACCTAAGAAACCATGTCCACAACTGGAGTTTGCGTTATTTTGACTCCTATGGTCAAGCCCTTCGAAGGATGGTCGTTCCATAGGAATCTCACGGTGCAACCTAATGGAGGATATCGTAGGATACATTGATACGCGTCCCTCTCCCACTTATTATGACCACTTTCTTTATTCACCTTGTTATTAACCCACGCAATATTTTCCGAAGGGAGGTCGCACTCAGGGCAACATGAAGTCGAGCATAGATCTCATGGTGTGAACTCTTAGAGATGTGAAAGCTAAAGCTTGATATATCACATATATCAATTTTCTCTCACTAAAGTAGTATAATATTTTTAGGGTTTTATTATACTTAGTTTAAAAAACTGGCTAATGAATTTATCTAAGTCATTTTAATTTGTTCGATATAACATCTATATTGAATGATTTATCAATACTCGATTTCATTTATTAAATTATTTAATAAAATCAATCAGTTATTGCATACTTATAAAATATTTTCCTAATTCACCTTCGAGGTCAGTTTCTAGGTGGAGGTGTTCCATTTTCGTCAGTTTAAATATCCCCGCCTAGACAGAACGTTCCTTAGACAAAGGTCCCTTATGGAAAATTATTTTATAAATTTAATCTTTTGATTAAATTCATTTTAATCCAATTAAAACAAATTAAAAAGAATCTATTTCTAATCTCATTAGAAATAACTCCAACATAATTCTAGGTTATCAATTTTAAACAATTTAAAAATTAATTTGGACATATGCTTGCATGCAACTCTTAATTATAAATTTTAAACTATCTCATTAAAACTATACCTGAAAATCATGCATTTACATACATCATTCCACTATGTATTATAACAATTTTAATATAGCATGATGCATGAACATACTTAGCGTAATCATACATCATTATAACATAACACTTATATTATGATGCATGAGCATGCTAATTTAATCATGCACCATAAAATATAATCCTTATATTGAATTATGATACATGTACATGTTTATCCTAATGTGGGTATTTTGAATCTATATGACATATAATATGTAATATGAATTCAAATATTAATCTAAACATATATCCAATGTATAATTAAATTAATTTAACAAGCAAAAATTGGACTAATTTTGACACCCTAATGAAAAAATAATTAATTAAATTAATATAACTATTATATCAATTTAATTAATTAATATTAATTAAATACAAAAGCAAAATTAGGTCAAATGCTTCAACAGCTACATCACTCCTCACGTGCATACCACCACAGTTTTGTGGAGTACCACCTCGCCTTTCATTGTTGCAACGCTACGATAGCAGCGTCGCAACGCTGAAGGCAGAATGCCTCTGTTTTGCGTGTTTTCATCTCCGAACTTGCCCCGAACACCTCTGTTTCTTTTGATTTCTTCAGCAATAGTTGCTCTATCGATCTACATGGACTTAAAGACTCGAAGCAAGAATGAAATTGCCCAAAAAATACAACAGACTCTTACATTTTAATCATATTGAAAGTAATTTAAGTGCCAAAATCGAAACATCCAATCTTGCAAATCTTTGTGCAAAATGCAGATTTAATAACCCACCTTTAAACTGATTTTTGTTTCAAAAAATACGAAGAACGAAGATGCAAGAAATTGGGCTCTAATACTAATTGATGGGATTCGAATCCCGAGCAGACACGTGTGAATGCCTTGCATCCTGCAAATCGATTTTTATATAAACAAAATCAATGTACTAAAATAGAATATGTGTATAATAAACATGTGAAATAGCATGCTTTAGAGAAAGGAAAGAACCATTCTCATCTTTGTAGGTCCCAAGCTTCTAGAACGATCCTCTCGATATTCTTACGAATGACTCCTCCAACGATCTTGAACACGAACGTCTCCTCGAACAATCTTCAACACAACCACGAGAATAACCTTGTTATTCTCAAAGATTCCAATAGAAGAATAGGTGATATCCAACTATTGAAAGAAGGTGAGGAGGAAAAAACTTTGCAAGAGTAGATAGGATTTCTTTTTGTGACTCAAGGAAAAATTTGCACAATGAATACTTGCACCAAAAGAGCCATAAGGAAGACTTTATATAGAGAAGGGTCAATACCCTTCTCTAAGTCTTTTTTTAATTTTCCCTTGTGCACAATTAATAAATAACATTTATTTAATTAATTAGCACATTAATTAAATAACTATTTATATATTAAATCCAGTTTAGCGTATATATATATTTAATTATCATAAACATCATATCATATGTCTATATGCAACACTTCTCTATTTATTAATTAATTCTTTGTGAATCTAATTCACTTGAATTAATTATTTGAATCTCATTAAATGTTTCGTTCCAACTTAATTTGAATTATAGATCACATTCACAATCAATTACATAGTAATCATATTAATATACAATTTCCTCAAATTGATTTGAACAATTCAAATCATTCCTCTTTAATATCCTTTAGCGAGTTAACAAGGGGACCTGGTAGACCTGTAGATTAAAAGCTCCAACGATATGAGATTAATTGATTAAACTCATTAACCAAGTTAATCAATATTCGTTAACTATGGGTGTACTCTACTAAAGATCCACAGTTGCATTCTTCTCACTACATATATATTTTATGTGTCCATGGGTATAGACCAACAACAACAAGTTAGTCCTTCATGAGTGTTCGTAACTTCAACTGGGTCAAATTACCGTTTTACCCTTGGGTTACCTCTGACTCTTTAAGTATCAGTGCTTCTCTAATGAACAATATGTTTATAGTCCAACAAATAAACAGAAACCTCTCTCGGGCCAATGAGAGAGTAGAACCCTTTATTCAAGTTCCAAAGACACCATTGAAGAGAAGACTCAGCTACTTACCCTGAAGACGGGAAGGAGTGAATTCCATCTTATATTATTATGTTCCTAGCTCCCCACTCGGTCTTGTCCCCAAAATGGTAGACTTATTATGTTGGCGAACTAACCACTCTCAGCCATACAAATCAAAGGACAATTCTATTGGATCGGTACCAGCACGCAGCGAAAGACACCAGGATCCATAAGCACTCTAATTGATTAATTTTGGCAGAAAAGAAAATATGCTTAAACAGAGTTTAATGGGTTTCGAGAACATACCTTTGAAGAACCGTTGAAATCTTGATTTTCAGCTGCAAATTCCTCTAAATTTTTGTGTAGACCACCACAAGATCTTCCTTACTATCCTCTTGATACTCTAGATTGAGTTGTGGGACTCAAAATAAGCTGGAATCAAATGGAATTTGGAGAAAGCTCACTGCAATAACCCATTGAAGAACACATTCTTCTTCAAGAATTTTCAGCTAAAATTTTATCGGTTGTTCAACCTCATTTTCACTCCAATCTCTTCAATATATTGTAGACTATCATGTAAAGAGATTTACTGCATGGGATGCAACTTATGCTTGGAGTTATTGAAGCTTGAAGGTGGTGGGTTCCTGGTGAGCAAGTTGAAGATGAAGATGAAAAACTATTTTTCATTTTTTTGGTGCAATTTTCTATTTCCAAAATCTATTTTTATTTTAAAATCATATTTTATTTCTAAAATCAAAATTTATTAATTTTACAAATTAATTTCATAAATTAATTTTCTAACAAAATTAATAAATAATTATTTAAACAATTTAAATAATTCTAATTAATTTAATATCCCATATTAAATTAATTTTTACACAAATTCATATTCATATATTTAAATCATATTTAAATATATTTTCTCCAATTCTGTTTGATTCTAATTTGAACGTTTCAAATTAACTTATCACACTACTCTAGAGCTAAACCATTTTCGAGCTAGTAGGGGAACCTCGTGGACCTACAGGTCATGGGCTCCAACTATCCAAGATTAATCGACTAAACTCATTAGACCGATCTAACCCTCATTTGTTAACTAATGGGTCACTCCACTAAAGCCCATAGTTGAACTCCCCTCACTGTAGAAATATTATGTCCAATCGATATAACCATGATTAGTAAGTTAACCCTTCACAGGTTGTTCGTAATAACGGTTGGGTCAAATCTTTGTTTTACCCCCGAAATTACCTATTGTTTCTTAAGTCCATACTGATCCCCTAATGAACAGTTTTGTGATCCAATCAACAAACCTGAGTCCCTCTCATGCCAAATGAGAGGGCGGGATCCTTTGTTCAAGACCCAGAATCAACACTTAAGGGAACAACCTCTATACTATCCCTAAAGCGGGTAAGAGTGAATTCCCTCTTGCACCCTATGTCCCCAGCTATCTATCCAGTCTTACCCCTAAAATGGGAGTCTTATTGAGTCGGTGTTGTTAAGCCAACCCTCACCTATGCAAATCTAAGGGAAATCCGAATAAACAGGAGTTCATAGTTAACTCAGGATGAAGGTCAAGCTACCTAGGTCATCGCTTTGAAATAGTCAGTCTTAAACAGTAAATAGTGTTATAAAGTAAGAGTGACTCATTTTGTGGTCCGATCTTGTACAAACCCTTTTGCACAAGGACACCCCCACTTCTCATGTCCAACATGAACGAATTAGGATCACTTCGTTTGTAGCATTTTACAACTCCTTGTAACAACTACAAAGCAGGCCGTATCCAATAGTGTTACCAGAATAAGATATCCAACCTTATCCATATACTAAAGATCATTTTGACTATTTACTCGAACCTAATCTACCTTTATGTCTCCACATAAGTTCAAGTACTCATCCAATAGTCAAGGGACTTTTTAGGTTTATTGTATTTCTTATACGCAATTAGATCTATTCAATAACACCTTTATTGAATTTTTCAGAATAAGTTCCATTGTTTACATACCACGAGTTTTAGGACATAAAATCCAACAAATCCCTTGTGAATAGGAGTTCATAAAATACTCAGGATTAAGACTAACTTGCTCAAGTCATCCTAGGGAAATAGAAACCTAACTAATCAATGGGGTTACATTTAGTGGTTACTATTTCGCGGTTTGGTCTTATGCAAACTCATTGCATAGGATACGCCCACTCGCCTATCATCTACACGAATGAAATTATTAAGGATCAATGCATCATTGATTGGTTATATCCAATAGACACAAAAATATATCTACAATGGAAGGCTCTCAACTTCTCATTGGTAAGAGAGAGGTCTAGTTATAATAGGACTATGACTAATTTTTCATTAGTAGGGTCAGTGGTATTTAAGGAGTTAGATGTAACTACAAGGGTACTAATAATTTTGATCCAACTGTACTTACGAGTAATTTGTGAAGGGTCAGTGCACCGTTGATTGGTTATATCTAATGGACACAGAAATATATCTACAGTGCGAAGAGTGCAGCTGTCGGTCTTTAGTAGAGTGATCGATAGTTAATGAATGTTGATTAATTTAATTAAAGAGTTTAATTAATTAATATCGTATTATTAGAGCGTCTAATCTGTAGGTCCATTAATCTGCTTGCTAGCGCAATAAGGAATTAATATGAATCAATTAATTTTGGATTAATTTGAGTTGTTCAAATTAATTAAAGGGAATTAACTGTATGATACAATTAATATAATGTATGTGGTACATTATAATATAAAGTTTAATGAGATAAATAAATATTTGAATATGATTCAAATATTAATTATATAAATATGATTCATATAAAAACTTAGGTTAAAATTAACATGAATGTGATTCATATTAAAACCATAGATTATATGAGAGAATATAAACTATAGGTTATATATTATATATGATATAAAATATAGTTTTTTTTATTATATTAATTATAATATAATAAAAGTTGAAAATAAATCCTTATGAGTTATTTCCTATTGTTGAGAGGGAATTATCAAATAACTTGCTCATCTCTCATATATGTTTTTTACACAGAGGAATGGGTTGTTGGTGTTGGGATTAGTGTCCTAAATCTCTTTTATATTCTCGTAATTTGTAAACTTTGTATGAAAAATTGTTATTATTAAAATAATTGTTATTTTATGAGTGTACACTCGATCCAATAAACAAAGATCTTATGTTATTTTATGTAATTTAAACATGTATATAGAGACATACAGGTGGATCATGTTTAAATGATAACTTAAATGGTATATAGTAGATGAATATGTCTGGGTACCTTATCCTGGTGACACTACGAATACGACCCGCTTTGTAGTTGTTACAAAGTATTGTAAAATACTACAAATGACCTAATTCTGATCATTCATATGGAGATATGTGAGTGGGGGTATCCTATACAAAGAGTTTGTATAAGACTGGACCACGAAATGAATAGTCTAATAATATAACACCATTAATAATATAGACTTATATTTCACCAAGATGACTATAGGTGACATGACCTGAATCCTGAATGAGTTGTGAACTTCTGTCTATAAAGGTGGTCCTTTGATTTGCATGGGTGAGAATAACCAGTTCGTCGACTCAATATGCCTACCGTTTTGAGAATTCGTCTTATTGGGAAGCTGGGAACACAGCTACACAAGACGAAATTCACTCCTTCCCTGACGTCAAGGTAAGTAGATAAATTGCTCCCTTAAGGGCTGATTCTGGTACTTGAACAACGTGGCGTCATACCCTCTCTTAGCCCAAGAAGGGTTTGGTCATAGTTGGACTACGACTTATTGTTTATTAGAGGGATCAGTGGTACTTAAGGAGTTAGATGTAACTACAGGGGCAAAACGATGATTTTGGCCCAGTTGTACTTACGAGCAATTTATGAAGGATCATTGCACTGTTGACTGGTTATATCCAATGGACACAGAAATATATTTGTAGTGCGAAAAGTGCAGTTGTCGGTCTTTAATGGAGTGACTGATAGTTAATAGAAGTTGGGTAATTTAATTAAAGGAGTTTAATTAATTATCTAAGTATCATTGGAGTTTCAATTTATAGGTCCATAATGTCCCATCTGTAGCTCAACTAGGATTATTGAGAATTAATTTTAGATTAATTTGAATTGTTCAAATTAATTGAAGGAATTAATTATATATGATATAATTGATTTAAAATAATTATATGTGATATAACTAATATGATGTATTTGATATATTATAATATAAAGTTTATTTTGGAAAGAATTAAATATTTGAATATGATTTAAATACCAATTATATAGATGAGATTCATATAACTAATTTTCAATATGAATTTGATTTATATTAAATGTCATAAATGATTGAGAGAATTCAAATTATAAGTTATATTGTATTTAACACAATATAAAAACCATAGGTTATATGTTATATTAGATATAACATATAGTATAATATATATTATATACTAAAGTGGCTATTATATAATTATATATTTTTAACTTAATTAACTCCCTCCCCTGGTTTTCTCTCTAATCATGTACATGGGAATGAAAGGTTATAGGAGATCTTCTTCTTCCTCTTACTTCTAACACAGAGAAGGTCTGCTGGTTACTCTCTAGTCTTGATCTCCCAGTAATCTCTCTCACAAACACAGAAAAAATCCCCTCCCTCTCCCTTTCCCAAACATTAATAGAGAAGTCAATAACTCTCTATTTAATTCTCACCCCAAAGGAGAATACAAGAGATACATTTGTGGTGGTGTCCATGTTGAGGTTTGTTTCTGTACGAAGTGTTCATGACCGAAAGGAGGAGGTCCGTGAGGATTCGATTCTTCAAGGGTAAGTGTGACTATCCCTAATTTCCTTCACTATTTATTTATAAAGCATGTCGTGAAACCTCTGTGATATGCATAATTTAGTTCATTGTATTTAAATTCTTTGTGAAATTAAAATTGGGATGCGAACCACACTTCCGCATTGGACCTCACAGTCCTTTAATTGGTTCTTTAACGAGAAACTTTTTGAAGAAGAAATGTTATTCTTCTCATCCTCTTCCTTCTGTCATCATTTCCTCAAAAGAACTCCCTCAATTCCCTTCACCCAAAATCAAAGGCAAACCCACCACTTTGTTGTGATGCTCACCTTGAGAATAGCAAGGTAGCTTTTGTGGTAGTGTCTAAGGAGCACTATATTATTGTGTTCGTGGGGAATTGTTCATGGCGAATAAGTTTTTTGGTTGTTCGTGATCTTACCGAAGAGGAAAACGAGAAGAAAAGTTCTTCGAGGGTAAGTTCATCTTATTTCACTTTCCTCTTTGTATATTTCATAGAAAACATGCTTAAGGTTGAATGTTGTTTATCCTCTTAGTTCACTGTATTTCTCTATTTTAACAAGTTCCAAAACGAATTCATTCACACAAGCGATCGTTCACTTCCGCTGCGGGACTTCGATTTCCTTCATAAACAACATAAACCCTCCTTGAATCAAACAACACCAAAAACCTAGAGATAATAAAAGGTCTTCTTATATGGAATTTGGGCTTAAAATAGAATATAAGAAAAGTGAATTAAATGAATAAATATTCTAGCAAAGCTAAAGGAGCAAATATAAAAACAAAAAAGCTACCAAAATCAACAAAAACGTACAACTATATATATATATATTCAACCTCTATTTTATACAGTAAAATCTTATACACTTTAATAGCAATAATAGATAGTATGGTAGAAGGATTCATATATTTCTTTCTACCATATCATCGGATCTCATAAAATACTTCTCTCATAGAATACTAATAATTCTAGTATGCCAATTTCATTTGAGATGCGAAATTTTAATGCTTTTCATTTTTTTTTATTTTCAATCATTGATAAGAACTAAAAGGTTAATTTAAATTAATCACTTTGACGAGCTGTTTTTACGTATATTATAAGTAAAAAGACGATAGGAACTAGAATGAACAATACAGTAGTAATAAATGCAAGAGTTCCATAGTCTATATATATATATAATCTGTAGGTCCATAAGATCCTCTGCTAGCTCACCACAAACCAATGAGGATCAAATATGTTGAAAGAAAATTTGAAATGTTCAAATTCATGAGGGAAAATATTAATTGTATTGGTACAATTAATTACATTATTTATTTTAAAGTTTATTTGATTGAGATTCAAATTATAACTTTATAATATGGAGAATTAATTTATTTGAATATGATTCAAATAATTAATTATTTATTTGGATAGGATTCATATAATAAATAAATTATTTAATTTGAATAAAATTCAAATTAAATAGATATTGGGGGAATTAATTTATTTGAATATGATTCAAATAATTAATTATTTAATTTCTATTAAAGGGAATCTGCAGAAAAATATTTAAATATGATTTAAATATTTTGACCTCTCCTACAAGTTCAAAGTGATGGGAAAAAAACATTCACTTTGCTTTATGAAAGGAAGAGAAGATTCTCGATAGGTTAGTAGTCGCTATAGATGACGTTAACTAATACACTCGACCATGAGGAGAGGAGCAGTGTGGAGGAAGATACTAAGGGTAGAGATTTTAATGGAAAGATGTTTTTTTATTATAAATTATTGAATATTTAATTTAAAATGTCTACAGGGGTTCTCCTAATAGGATTAGGAGTGGCCCGGTAAAGATTTATAATTAAGGCCTTAGGGAGCCCTCATGGAGCTAACTTCTACACTTCTACTCTCTACAATATAATCTCTATAGTCATTCTGTAGAGTATTCTTTCACAAAAAAGTTCTCCTAATTTTAGAGAAGTGTTCTCCAAAAAATTCTTATTCCTTATTTCTTCTCATCTTTTAAAGAGCAGTTCTCACAAACAGAATCCTTACTAAAGTCATAGCAAGGAAGATCTTGTGAAAAAGGAAGATTTCAAGGAGAAGACTACCAGTTCGAGGAGAAGATTTTGCAGCAATTGAGGATCAATATATTGCTTAACATTTTCTTGATTATTTGTATTTTTAATTCGTTCAAGAAATCAAAAAAACGTGATCACACGCTTCTACTAAGATTCATATTCTTTAATTTGATATATCAGAGTGACTAATTGCTCTTAGTCTTTTTGGAAATCTACTCGTGAAGCTTATTTTCATACTTATTTTGCCTTTATAGGTATCTGCGTGGGAGGTGTGTATCTATTGTTGCCCCTTAAATTTTGTCTTTTGTTTGTTGCTCTTAGTGATATGTGGAAGATGATTTTGTACTTGTTTTGTTCCACTTTCTTTAAAGACTAATTTATTTAACTTTGCTTTCTGTATTAAGTTTTTCAATACAAATATACTTTATTATATGATTTTCAAGATTAGTGGTTGAGAAAATTTCATTCACAGTGCAAATATGGTATGTTATTCAATTCTTACTCTCTCTCTATAGTTCGAGATTGATCTAGAATATTTGAATTAAGGTTTAAGACTGTTTGGTTAGTTTTTGGTGCTCAAGCTTCACATAGATCAATTCAAACTCTTTCTAAATGTTGAACATAGTTTATAACTTTTGGAAACTCTTTGTTATAGTTTAGAACTGACTCATAGTGTTGAATTAAGGATTATTAGGTCTTGCATGAATTCAATGAAGTGGTGAAACTACAAAACAAGATTGACGTTTGATTATTGGCAGAACTTGTTGTAAATGTAGTTACTCGTGGCAATACCTTGTTGTATTTAGTTTCTTTGTAAACATTTAACTAAATTTGGTTATTAGTTTGATTGTATTGTTCCTTTGGAGTTTCATTGTAAAAAATAAAAACTTTATTCTTATATCTGAAAGTTTTGTGTTATGTTAATTGTATCGATTTTGTGTTAAAAATAGGATTTATTGATGATGGAAATCATTTGCCTAATGAGAAGGTTCAAAAGATAACAACTACAAGTGTCATTATTATGAAATTTAGTGACAATAAAAAATGTTTCGTGATAGAACCTTTGTTGACATGAAATATTTGTCATGGTTCAAATATTCTTGACAATAAAATGTGATGGTTCATATATTCTTGACAAGAAAAAAAATGTCACTATATATTATTTTTTGTCATTTTATAACTGTCGTCAATAACTATAATACTATAACAATTAGCCAATTTTTAGTCAATTGATGACAAAGATAACATGTCATACTAAACTTGACAACAACAATTTATCATTGTTAGTAATAATTGTTCATGTTGACAATTATTATTGTCATTATAATTTTAATATGACATTTTAAAAAAAATATCATTGATATCTATACCTTTACAGGGGATACAATAACACAAATAAGTGTCACAAATTTTAATTGTAATAATTTTAAATGTTGTGGAATCTCAATTTTATAATAGTGAAAATACGGATTAGCATATTACTCAAGGACAATAGGATTCATCGGTTGAAAAGATGAAATAGAAGATGGTAAAGTCACTGGTGGAATTGAAGAAGAATAATCATTAGGGTTCGAAGAATTATCAAAATTGATAGCCATGAAGAATGCAGAGAAGAATCTCAAGAAGAAGCGTAGAAATTTACATCTGATACCATATTAACGCTTGAGATAATATACTTGCATCAATTTATTATGTGCAATGAAAAAATATATAGTCATAGTTACAAGAGAGTTAGAAGATAACTCGAGATAACTAGCAAAGGTTAGATTAACTAACTCTGATACTTTCATTTCAATAATATGAATATAGGATCATAATATAAAATTTTCGTCTAACATATCAATATTCTCATCGATATTTCCACGTTTCCATGGATTCGATAACGATGAAGGATGAATCAGTATTTCCATCATATAATAGAAAAATCCATAAAATATAATAACTAAGCATCATAATATCGCTAATGAAAATATTATATAAGTAATAGACTATCTTGTTTTAAAATCATAAAATGATTATTTACTAATTTAAATTCATTTTTAATTTTTAAAATTTTTCAGAAATATCTATCGAAGTTGAAATTTCATCGATAACTATCAAAAATTTTGTAAAATTAAGTCTTCGATATTTTGCTTGACATCGACCTTTTAAACATGGGATTGGATGAGAAGTAGAATTTCCCTATATTAAAAAAATGGATTTAAGAAAATTTTAACCGAATATTCAAAGGTGGGCTTGTTGATTCGGTAAGTTCTCGAGGAATTTTAAGTCATAAGTTGATTGTTTTCGAGGGCTTAACTGGCAAGAAAAAAATGAAAAATAGTAAAAAGAAAAGTCTTCTGGAATAATCTGAACCATAGAGTTTGTTTCTTTAAAACAAACTTTTGTTTTGTTGAGAATGTGAATAAAATTAGTGTGATAGTTTTTTTCTTCAATTTTAATAGCAAACATATGTGGGGAGGAATGGAACCTAACGTTAAAATCGATAGTACAGATTTGTGATAGTTGAATTGCACTCGTGTTAGATAAAATTACCATGAATAGTTTCGTGTGTGGAAAAATATATAATATTGTGAGATTTTCTTTTGATTTTTAAGTTTGTAACTTCTTTTAAATCTTCATTCCTTTAATTACATGTTCGAATAGATTTCCAAACTTAAAACTTTATATAAGTTTCTAATTTTATATATTTAGGAATATCCATATTAAATAAACTTTTATCCAATAATTTACTAAATTTTGGCTATTATGAACATAGTTTAACTAACATAAATTGTATTATCAATCTCGAATTTATGTATTATCAATCTAAAAAATCAAGATAAGAAGTTCGACTCCCACCCAATATGTTGTAAACAAAAAGGCCATTAGATTTTGTATATGTTTTAAATTTTTTTAAGAATATGAAGACAAAAAGTTATAATTGATTTGTTATTTTTAAAATATAATAGAGACCTTCAGTGGTTTATGAATATTGATTAATGGATTCATTATATACATGAAATTGATAATTCTTGGATCTACTAAAATTCTCAAAAATTAGTGTTTAAACTTGTAATTTAATCTAAAATATCATAATATCATAATATTTATTAATTGAAAATCATAATATCTAAAATTTGGAAAAGTATCGACTCCGGTAACGAGAGAATTCATATTAGATATTTATATCAATGTTCTCACACACATAAAATAAAATTCATCATAAGAAGTCAAATGTGAGTCTAACTCAACTTGCATAAATGTTTATACTGTTTAAAATAAAACATTGTGTATAAAAAATTTTAGAATTAGAAAACAAGAAAGAAAATCATATTAGATACTTAAATTTTATTGTTTTTGAGAAAATATCCATTTATAGTTTAGAGATGGTATCCATTTTAACTCTAAACGTATCAATTTAAATCTTGAATTTTGGGTTCTTGAACTTTGGGCTATGTATCAATTTAAGCCTCAAACTAATAATTGTATCAATTTAAACCTTGAACTTTCCTAAGTGTATCAATTTAAACCTTAAACTTTTCTAAGTGTATCAATTTAAACCTTGAACTTTCATAAATATATCAATTTAAACCATGAATTTTCATAAGTGTATCCAAATAAAACATAATGAATGGTTTAAATTGATACACCTATAAAAGTTTGAAGTCTAAATTGACACAATTATTAGTTTGAGGTTTAAATTGGTATCATTCTCAAAGTTCAAGGTTTAAATTGATATAGTTACAAATCTAGAGTTTAAAATGATAAACCCCCAAAGTTTAAGAGTATAAATTGATAATTGCCTTAAATTTTAAGGTTGAATCAAGTTTAATTTTCTAATAATATTGTTAGTATAATAGGAATAAAAGAAATCAAACTATAGTCTTATTGTTAGCCGTGGGCCTGTTTGGTTCACATTTTGGATTGCAAATTTAAAAACATTTTTTTTAATGTTTTATTTGTATCTAGAATTTGAATTTTAAAATTTAAAATGTAGAATTACATTAAATAAATATAAAAACATTTAAAAATATAGTATATCATGTTATAAATCCAATTCAATTTAAAAAAAAATTAAAATATGTATTATGTAATGTATTATAAATTAAATTAGTTTAAATTCGAAGTTTGTTTCCTATAGTTTGAATAAAGTTAAAAATTAGTCTATATGATTTTAAAATTTAGAATTTATTTCCTATGATTTGTTAAATCCTCTTTAAGTAGTCCCTACCATAGGAACTATGACGAAGCTTTTATCCAACTATAGAGAGTAAATTCAAATTATATAAACCATAAGAGTTTAAATTTTAACTTACTCAAAACTATAAGGATCCAAATTTCAAATTTTCTTATAAATTATATAATATTACAAAACAACAATTATATAATTTTCTTAACATAAAACATGTTCATAAATAAATTAATAATAATTTATTGTTACTAATACTTAGTTGGATAACTACACTTAGTTTACAATTATTTAGATTATGCTATCAAATACATATTTGAAAATACGAAATACAACCTTATTTTTATTTAATCATTTGTTTTCAAATTTCTGATTTTAGATTCTCTCAAGTCGTGTGCGAATTTTTTTATATATAAATTTTAATATAATATATTTTTTGGGGACAAATATGATATATTTTCAGGTAAAAATAGGATTTAAAATTAATTGGGTCGTAGGCTAGGTGGAAAGAGTAGTTGCGGGTGTAAATAGAACTCTTCGAAGAAAAAGAAAATAAAAATATTAAAAAGAAAAAAGAGAAAAAAAAAAAGAAAAAGAAAAAGGGGAAGATATATGTCCAAAAACAATTTTGATTTCCAGAGGAGGTGTTGTCTTCGATCTCTGTTTCGTTTCTTCTTCGTCTTCTAGGTTTTCTTTCACAAGAATGCCTTCTTCTTCTTGCAGGAGATCTTTCTAAGCCAATTTGAAGCTCCTCCTCGCCTGAATTTCACCATCTTCTCCGGCCGATCATTGCTTCTAAATTAATACAACACGCCCCTTTCCCCATTTCACTTTGAATTCCGATTAATTCCCTCTTAATTTCTCCTTTTCCGATCCAAATGCCGGAGAATTTTGGAGCATGACGTTTTCTCTGCTAAATGATGAGAGCTTCATTTGGGGCTTTTGACGAATCAAATTCTCCTTCCACATCCACCCCACCGCTCCCGCCTCACGTTTCTCATCCTGCTCCGGCCTATCCCACGAACAGGCAAAGGTGATCATGGGATTCAACTATTATTTCATGCGATTTTCTTATTTGGATTATGTGGATGATTGCCCGGACTTTTTTTTTGTCGTGGGAAGATCTAAATTTTGCCAAGATTTCTTAAATCGTGGGTCTTAATATCTGAGATTTTGATGCGTTTTTCCCAGCCCAATAGTTAACATGGAATATGTTCCTTGAGCGTACGAAGTTTTGATAAATGCGAAGTTCTTCGTTTGTCTTTTCTTTTCTTGTATACTAATCTATCTTGATTTCCAAGTACTATTTTAGTTTCTTATTTTACTGTACTGGTATTTTGGCGTGGAATTGTTGCCATTGCATTTGGGGGTGGGAGGGTGGAGGAGGGGATGGAGCAACAAGGGGTTCTTACACTGTTACTACGGCTTATTGAATGATCTAATTTGACATGGTATGCGCATTTCTCGTTGAAAGAAAGAGATAACCTTTTGATTACTTTGTAGATTATTCCTCATCTCCAATGCAAGAAAATTGCAAGTATGATTGGAAGTTTTACAAATTTCTGCTTTTTCTTTAGTTATTGTGAGGGTTGTTAGTGTTACGATTATCATCATTGGAAAATGGAGCATTAATACTTGTTATGGCTAATGGGATTTTACTCTATTGGTACTGGTGTGTGATAGATTCAGATAGTTCATTTAATATTTAGAGTTCTTGGATTTTGCAAACTTAATTCTAACTACGGACTAAATTTCATCTCATTTTTTCAGAGTCAGTAATGTTTTTCAACTTTTAGCCCAGAGGGAGGTTTCTCCTCAAACAAAACGTGCATCAAGGAGGTTTTGGGGAGATTCTCATGACCGCCAATGTGATTTGGTTGGGCCAAGATGTCAAGCAGCTAGAGATGCTAAGCGGGGTCTTATCTCATGGTAGTGCTTTTGTTCTTATAATACATCTGAATGTTTAATGCAATAAATGAAATAATGAAGAATGTTTTTTTCCTATTTGTTTATCCTGTCATTTGATGTTGTGATGCTTCCTCTCTGTTACTTTACCCCTTACTTGGGATGTCTTATTAAACTTGGAATCTTGTCAGGGTCGAGGCTGAATCACTACGGCATCTTTCAGCTAAATATTGCCCTCTTTTGCCTCCTCCAAGGTCAACAATCGCAGCAGCATTCAGCCCTGATGGGAGAACGCTTGCTTCTACGCAGTGAGTTGCTGATTCGTGGATATTTTTTTTGCTACAATGATGTGATGAAGCTCCATGTTTAATTTTATTTGGTGAAGGCGTTCATTTACTTTTATTGTTTTCATGTTGCCCACAGTGGAGATCATACTGTAAAAATCATTGATTGCCAAACTGGGACCTGCTTAAAGGTGCTGAGTGGTCATCGGAGAACCCCTTGGGTGGTCAGTGAAAGCATTTTTTTTCAGCTTATCGTAATGGTGATAAATAGTATAACACTTATCAATGTTACTATAAAATAGATAAATATAGAAAATAGTTTGGTGGATTGTTTAGCCCTTTTTTTGTTCTGTAAAACTCAATTTCATTGGGTATACTTATGTCTTAAGATATATTGGGAATGTGGCTTAGTTATACTTCTGCTAAGGCTTCGTTGATTATTAGTTGTCTTATCTGTGTGACTCAAGTTGCTCCAATCTGCTGGATTCATCTTCTGGTAATCTTTCAGGTCAGATTCCATCCACTGTACCCCGAAATTCTTGCTAGTGGAAGCTTGGATTATGATGTCCGACTCTGGGATGCAAACACTGCAGAATGCATTGGCTCCCGTGATTTCTGTAATATCTTCTCCAACTTGTTTGTATAGCCTTTTGAAGATGGCTGGATAGTTGAAAATTACCTATAGTTTATACGAGTCATTGCTAAACCTTGTTCTCCTTTTATGCAGATCGTCCCATTGCGTCCATAGCTTTCCATGCCCAAGGTGAGCTTCTTGCTGTGGCATCAGGTCATAAGGTGAGATTTTTAAATGGAGAATTAGATATATAAATCTGTAAGTGCATTCTTTATTATTATTATTATTATTATTGATATAATTGTAAAACAACAAGTGCATTCTTTATTATTATTATTATTATTATTGATATAATTGTAAAACAACAAATGAAAGAATATGAGGGCAAACAGAAGAAAAAAAAACCCTAAAAAAGAGCCCATCTAAAGGTAGGAGATCCAATCAAGTAAAATGAGACATAAAGAATACTTACTAAAAGCTTCCACTAACATTCAAAGAGAACTTTGAACCTAACAAGGGATCAAACTTCACTAGGATCCCTTTCCAACCCCTCTATACGTTCTTTTATTTCTTCCCCCCTACAAACCCCATAATGAAGCACAAATCCCTGCCTCCGACCAAAACCGTCTTCTCATGAAAAGGCGGACGGAAAAGGAACTTCTTGATCATCTCCTTGAGCCCTCACGTGTCTGATAAGCTGAAAGCCAAACACATTGAAGAAGAAACTCCCAACCACCTTTAGTTCATTCTAATATACAACCTTGATCTTAAATTTTATGCAGCTTTACATTTGGCACTACAATAAAAGAGGGGAGACACCCTCACCAACCATTGTTTTAAGGACGCGGCGATCATTGCGTGCTGTGCATTTTCATCCACATGCAGCCCAATTCCTTTTAACTGCCGAGGTTGGTTAGTTAGTTATTTTTATTGCCTTTAAATTTGCCTCCTTCCAATCACTTATCCTAATTTTTCTACTTAACATGTTCTGAAGGTCAATGATCTCGATACATCAGAATCTGCCATAACATTAGCAACATCTCCAGGATATGTGCAATATCCACCTCCTACCGTATATTTTGCCGATGCACATTCTTCTGATCGTTCTAGTTTGATGGATGGCCTACCTTTGATGTCCTTTCCTCTCTTGATATGGCCCTCATTTTCTAAAGAAAATAGGAGAATGTCCATGCAGCGAACGGAAGGAGATCATGGTGCAGGGAGATTACAAAGAGTTGATCCTTCTGCCTCAGTGCGGCTTTTAACATATTCAACACCATCAGGACAGTATGAACTTGTGTTGTCACCCATTGAACCTAATACATCACCAGTTCCAGAAGAAACTGGAACCAATCCTTATTCAAGTGAAATGGAAACGGAAGTTTCAGAAACTGCTGGGGATGCTTCAGAGAATATGGAAGTGCAGACCGAAGTGAGGAATAATCAAAATTTTCCATTTAATGACCCTTGGGAACTGCCTTTCTTGCAAGGGTGGTTAATTGGCCAAAGTCAAGCTAGTCAGCATGCGCTTCGGCCACACAGTGATGATGTTCGTGAAATTTCTTCTGCACCATCTGATATAGGAGGAATTCATGCTCCACTTACTTCGTTAATTCCTACCAGTGTTAGCCAAAGCAGAGTTGGTAGGAGATCTAGTTCAAGACATCGTTCTATACGGTCTCGTGTGCCTGTGCCTGTGCCTGTGAGTGGGTCAGATGAAGGTGCTAGTATGAGTAACTCAATTCCTGATGAAAGTGATCCACAACCTATTGTCAATAGAATTCAATCTGAGCTTGCTGCTTCTTTGGCAGCAGTAGCAGCTGCTGAGTTACCTTGTACCGTGAAACTCAGGATATGGTCACATGATGTTAAAAATCCTTGTGCGCCACTGGATGATGAAAGATGTCGGTTAATAATTCCACATGCTGTTCTTTGTAGGTATGTTCTTTTGCAGTTATGCAATATCAATCTGCTTCTCAACTTTCTGTTATATACTGCCACAATTCTGAAGTTGGAACCAACCATTTTATGGTTGTGTCTTTCCACTAGTTTTAATACATATATACCTGGCCTTATTTTGGAGATTTTCTATATGGGATGGTTGCAAAGCATTTATTTTCCTCAATTCTTGGATTCTGGTCTCGCCAATCATCTAAGTTTTTCTACAAATTATGTTGTTGCAGTGAAATGGGTGCCCATTTTTCACCTTGTGGGAGATTTTTGGCAGCATGTGTGGCATGCATGTTGCCACATATGGAAGCTGATCCTGGATTCCAAAGCCATGCTAATAGTGATGCGACTGGTGCTGCAACTTCGCCTACGCGACACCCAATTTCTGCTCAGCAGGTCATGTATGAGCTTCGGATTTACTCTTTGGAGGAGGCAACGTAATATTTCTTCACAATACATATTATGATTGAAGATATTGGTTGATATTTTCCCTTTTTATAACTTAAATTTATCTCATCCTTGTTTTCTCTATTTAGGTTTGGTGTGGTACTAGCATCTCGAGCAATAAGAGCTGCTCATTGTTTAACATCTATACAGGTTTGTTAATGATAGGGACTGTTATGTTCCTTTAAGTACCTTAAACAAGCATGAGTTTTTGTGTTCTACACAAATCCTCGAAGACCTTTTATCTAATTAAGAAAAACGTATTCTATTTCTACTGTCAACTTTAGTTTGCAAATTCTATGTAGTGAAGTGCAAGCTATGCGAGATTGTGTTTACTGTGAAAAGTTCTATTTTTGCATATTTAATGTGGTTCATTAAATGGAAGGATTGAGTTCAATGTTTAGTTTAGGTTTGAAAAATTCAGGTGTATTCCCATACTATTTTTTATCTCCTGGTATCTTTGATTGTGGGGCATCCTTTTGGTGGTACCAGACGAGTTTTTTGGTGGGCTATTGTGTGGGGTTTCATTTTGACTCTTTGGGTTGAACGTAATGGTCGGCTCTTTAGAGACACATCCTCTATTTTTGATAGATTTTTGGATTCGGTTCTCACTCATGTTTTCAATTTGTGTAATTCTGAATCTCCTTTTACTTCCTATAGCTCATCTTTTTTTCCTTTCCTATTGGAGAGATTTCTTGTAATCACCTATAGGTGTTGGGACTTCCCCTATTTCATTCATTCAATGAAGTGTTTCTATATTCCAAAAAAAAAAAAAACTATACTTTTACCAATTAATTGAACAAATTCTTTCCAGAAAAGGGACATATATCTATATTCTGGCTAGTAGCTTCATTTGGTAATACGTTGATAATGCTTAACTAGGAAACAAATAGGAGAATCAGGAAAGAGAGCCAGTAACATCCCAAAAGAATCTGGAAAGAGAGGTTGAGAGGTTTGCCTCCTTGTAGGAGTTAGTGACCAAATAAATTTTAATTATCCTTTGTCAGTTTATCATATTCTCAACCATTGGAGTCTTTTCTTGTTTTCTTCTTTTGCCATTTTGTTTCTCCTTTTGTGGTGGGCTGATTCTTCTTTGATTACACTGAACTTTTCTATTCACCTCAAAGAAGGCTTAGCTTCTTGTAAAATAAAAAACCTCCAAGGAAATTAGTTGTACCAATACATTGGCCTCTTTTTGTGATTTCTTTTCTCTTGCTTTGTTTCCTTTATATAGTCTGCATATTGGATGGGCCTTGTTGCTTTGTGGCCTTTTTTTATTCTCTCATTCATTTCATCTAAGCTACAATTTTTTCATCAAGAAAAAAAGGAAATAAGCTGTAGTACTGAGTTTTACAGAAGTTTCTTATTGTAATAATTGCAGTTCTCTCCCACATCAGAACACCTATTACTTGCTTACGGCCGTCGACATAGTTCACTTCTTAAGAGTGTTGTTGTAGATGGAGAAACAACTGTGCCCATATACACTATACTTGAGGTAAATATCATTTCTTTTGTTTAATTGAGGTGACCATGGCCAAGAGGTTAGAAAGGCTTGAATCCTCCCACCCTACATGTTTTTTAGGTTAAAAAGATATATATATATATCATGTCTACAAAATGAAGAGCTGTATTATCACTCTTTAGTTCTGATGGAACAATGCACTGTTCCAAAGGGCATTTTCACCCGTTTGTAGTGATTGTAACTATTTGAAGTTCCTTATAGAAAAAACAATTCAAGTTGTTTATTTTTGTTTATTTTGGAATAAGGGATTATTTGAAGGGATTAATCTCTCAACAGCTATATTAATTGATTTTATATGGTGTAATAGTGCACACCTGGTTTTTTGGTGCATGATTAACAATTTTTTCAAAATCGCTTGAGGTGGCGCGCCTTGAGGCGAGGTGGCCTTGTAATGCCTCAAGGCTTACGATTGTGCATGGTAAAAGGAGGCTTACACCTTTATGGATAGAGGCTTAGGCGTAAGCCTCAGTGCTTTTTCCTTCGAGGAGTGAAAGGCATAAGCCTTAGTGAAAAGTGGGTAAAAGAATTAAAACAACAAATTTGTAGAGGGGATGTTGGCAGTGGTGGGATTCCATTCAATTGGGTTTTCAAGGAAAAAAAAAAAAATTATCTTGTAGGCTTAAACACTTTGATGCGTGTAGGCTTCAATTGTCTTCATTTGGGTAAGAGAATAATAGCAGACAGCAAACGAGTTAGCTTTCTAATCCATAAGAAAAAGGTTACCTTTGTTTCCTTTTTTTCCTACTTCCTACTACTTATCCACTGTTTTTCTCCCTTTTTTTTGTAGTTCTTCCTAGTTTATTTTTTTTTGTTCATTATCACAGCCAAGACAAAAACTGGTTTTCCTTTTCTCCTTAATCTTATCTTTTTTGTGGTGCTGCAGCTATTTCAAACTTTATTTCTTCTATTTCATATTTTACAATTTTTCAACATACATAGTTTTCAATTCTACTTCTTATTACAAAATATGTGTTTTCTCAGATTTTCCCCCTTATCTTTTTTAAAATATTTTGTTTTGTTTTCTTTCTTTACTTCCTTTGTTCTTGGGTATCAGTTCTAATTTGAAAAATAAAAAATTAATGATGTAATCTTACGTTATGGTACTACAATAGTAAGTATACAAAGATTTACATTTTATGATTATTATTACATTTAAAATGAGGCTTATGCCTTATGGTGCCTCGAGGCTTACGCCTTGCCTCTCTATGAGAAAACGCCTCAAGACCACCTAAGCCCTTTAGAACATTGATTATTAACAAGTAGCTCTTATACGCATAATATAATTTTCTTTTTGTTGTTTAAGGATCCTTGGTTTTAGAGAGTAATGCATTAGGTTGTAATTTGTGGACCTGCAGTCTTTACTCTGAAGTTTGCTAGTTAAAGGGAAAATAAAAGTCCTGTATTTCATCTTGAAAAGGCAATACAAATGTGAATTCTGATTGTTGGATATCTCTTCTTTTAGCAATTTATTACTTGTTGAAAAAGAAATAATTATTCTCTTTTTCTAGGATAATACATGACATTTTTGCAGTTTCATTGCTATTAAGACCTAGTCCTTTGCTCTTTTTAAATAGACCTAATTCGTTGGAGTTTGTATTTCTTGGAGATATAATTTCTAGAAGAATATGCTACATATCAATTATGCTGACAAGGTCAAGAAAGTTTTTATTAGGTGTTTTTATTGTGGACCTCATGGCGTTTGTACTCAAATGAGCATTGTTTCCATAGTCTTCAATTATTCTTAGGTGTCATCATAAATCGCAACATTATATTTATGATGGGGCTGTAGTGTACCATCTTGTTTGCCCCAGCCTGCTGCTGATCATTTATGATAATGTTCAATTAATATTAATCTATATAGCCTTTTAGTGTTCCTCTAATATTCTTCTTAATTGACTGAAGTTTGCTTTGACAACTTAGGTTTACAGAGTTTCTAACATGGAACTTGTGAGGGTTCTTCCGAGTGCCGAGGATGAGGTAAATGTGGCATGTTTTCATCCCTCAGTGGGAGGTGGTGTAGTCTACGGGACCAAGGTTAGCTTCTAATTATTTCTTTTAGATAGAGATTATTTTCCTTAATTCATTTTAATACAATTATTTTACCTGTTATATTTCAGTATTAATGCAACTTTGATGTTTTCTTTGGCTGTCCATGCAGGAGGGGAAGTTGAGAATCCTTCAATATGACAGTTCTCAAGCCATTAATCATTCAACATATGGTTTTCTAGACGAAAACATGCTTGAGGTAGAAAACAGTCTTGGAATGCTTTCTTCTTTCTAACTCTTTTTAACCGTGAATTTTCATGCTGGCTGCACTTTCTGATTTTATCAATTTGAACTTATGACCATAGCATGTTATGAACATGGTACCAGGCTACCAGCATTGCTTCTCTGCATTGAATTGTCAGTTTTTAGTGGTTTGTTCAGTAACTGGCAGACCACTATATAGGAACACTACTAACCAACCTAGCGATAAACGATTACTAGAAATAAAGTAGGGGGCACAAAGCACGTAATACGCCTATTGGGTTACTTTTTGTTATAGGATGACATGCTGGATGGTTCTTGAGTGACCTCTATTGTTGGAATGGTTAGACTTCATTTTTGTGTCTATTTTTTGTTCTTCCATTATCTGTGTAGAAATGAATGGCGTGTTTGTCAATCTGATTTGATGTTCTTACTTCATCAAACCAAAATATTCTGATATTGCTTAGTCCATATTCCTCAGATACTTGGTTGCCATTGACATGAAAGTTGGAACCAATTTTCTGTCATTAGGAGAATCAGATTATCATATGGAAATGTATATGCAATTATTAAATGGAATTCTTTACATGTTTTTTTAACAAGGAGACAATTTTTTTCATTAATAAAATGAAAAGTTACCATGAAAAGCCCAAATCAGAAAATACAAAATCATTCAAAGCCCAAACCAAATGACCATCAGAAGCAATACAATCTAAATAAACCCTTACAATAATACAAACCAATGGCATTCAATTAAATGAAATTCTATTGCTGTTGCTAGTTTTATTATGCGTACTTTTCTTAATTCTAAGAGATTGGTAAGAATACGAGTGCAGTCTCTTGGGCCTCAAATTTTTTGTTGCTTAGGCCAAATATCTTCATTTTTCTTTGTTCTTTTTTTCTTCTTATGAGGATTTTGGACATGGTGACTTTGTTATGCGTTGATTGTGATGTTAATCTAAGTGCTCATATTATTATATATTAAAACATATTCTGTGTGTAGTAATCTTAAATGGTTTTGTAAGTTGTTTTTTTCCCTACTTATTTATTTATTTTTTCAATTGTAGGTTCCGACATATGCCCTAGAATGCTAGTAATTGTTAATCACAACACGAGATTTGGCGCAGCTTGACTGGTTTGTCTCTTTCACATCCTCAAGGACCACCCACCCCCACAGTTCGTCACTACTTTTCATATTGGTTTTGGTTACTATCATTTCTTTCAGTTATTGTCACGTTGGATAAATCAATCAATATATATGGATCGAGCATAACATATCAACCTAACGAACCTTCTTGGATGAGACTATAGGTTACGTTATCAGGTATCTCCCAGACCCAAACTAAAGAAAAGGAGTTCATGAAATATTCCAATTGCGGTTAATAAAAAAAATGTCATAATTCCAATAAAAGAATTAAAAAAAAAAAAAAGAAAAAGTCAATATTATGGAAGACTTTGGAATTGTTTGCTTGAATGAACGCAAACATCTACGTTCTAAATTTCCTCTGAATACCTAGACAATTCTAACTCAACAAATTGGTCTCTGTAATCTAGAGAGCTTATTAGAAGTTCCTCAAATTCTCCCATACGGGCTTGCCAACTCTTCCTTTCCTTTCTCTGAACCAACTATGAACTTCTCGTGCACAATCTCAACCGTGACCACTAACACAAACTAATTTACAAAGAGCTATTATGACAACAAAGTCTTTATTCTCAGTTATACAACAGAACGTGAATTATCTTCTTCTTTCCCATTTCTTTTTTCTTTAAATTTATTGCAAATAGTTGGAATAAGTTCAAAGAATTCAGTTTGAGTTGGCGTGTGCTTGATTTAGCCAAGATGTCCAATAGATCCGTGAAACTTCAACTATTATCTGCTTTGGGTGGCTCGAAATTGGCTCTAAACTACAAGTTCTAAGATGTGAACTGTGATTCAGGGTGCATGTGCTTGCGTGTGCTTCTCAAGTAGGCTCGGAGCAAAGCTGAACAGATCGATCCCATTACTCAGTATTACTGCAAATCCCATCATAGAGGCATGTCAAAACTTCAGTTTGGCGCATCATTGTTGTACAAGCTTGTATTTTTCTGTTTGTAATTTAAAAACTGTTATGGTGCTTAGTTGATTTGATCATCTTTACCTGGAATTATATATACAGATATATAAAAAAAAGCAAATGTCAAGGTTGAGATCATTGTATGTGCTCTGTTTGCCTTCAATTCCAGACGTTTGATTTAAATTGGATGGACATGAAGATGAAGTGTAATTTTTTCTTTTTTGGGTCATGATTTTCCATGGAAGATTGCAGGATTTATTAAAGCCATGGAGGTTTTTCTTTTAACAGCTCCACCTGAAGATTTTCCTTCTAAGTTCAGTTCTAAAGGCCAGCCCACTTGAGAATTTAACCACTTGATAGAGCAACTAGATTTTATTGTTTTATTTTGTTATTTGTTATTTGTTTTTTTTTTTCGAAAAAATAAGTTGAAGGGAGGAAGAAAGGCAAGTAGATGCTTGGTTTCTAGTCTTCTATCAGTAGTCAAGCCCAAATTTTTATGAACTGATATTAAGAACTCGTACGTTTTCTGATAATCTCTATCTATCAGTGGTTTGTTTTGTTTTGTTCTTTGTTAACTACAATGGGGGTAGGAAAATCCAAATTACAGTCTTCGTGGTAACTGGTAACTAATATATCTGTATATCAATTAAGCTATGTTTGTTTTGGTCGTAGTGTTTTTATTCATTTTATTGGTAGAAAAAAATGAAGTTAGAGAGTGGTATGATACATGTTTACTGGTTAGACTTAGGAAGGTAATAAGCCTGCTCTTGAGACTTAAGATTCATGTTCAATGCAACTATATAATAACTCACTGTGTTTGGATTTCCCTATAATTATAAATTAGTTACTACATAACTAATATGTCACAAGTATCTTAAAATTTAGTAATCTTATCGACATTTTGGGACTTTTTAAATCTTATGATAGATTCTCTCATATTTTTGCTTCATAACACTTAAAATTAAAAAAAATATCACTTTTGGATTTAATATCAATTATATAAAGATTTTATTTTTTGATATATCATTGATTACATTCTTTCAATAACAAAATTTTGAAATATTAACTTCTTTTTTATTAACATCATTTTTCGAACTTTGAGTTTGTTTTTGTTAGTTATTAATTATGGTTGATATTTGTTTAATGCAAGATATTTTAAATCATTATTTCAATAATCTTAGAGAACTTTTTTCTAGTTTCTTCTGTATTTCCAGCTTAAAATTGTTCGCTTGTCCATTGAGTGAGATTTCTAGTAAACGTTGATTATAATAGTAATTTAATGAAAATATAAATATATATCACATGATCTATGGTTTATTTTTTAGTATATCTATATATTAGAAAATGTAAATATATATTGTATATATTGTTTGATACATAAGATGATATATGACACACATTGTCTTGTTCATACATTTACCAAATATATCTTGGTTTATTTCTAAAAAAATACAAACATATAGCATTGCATATACGAAAAATATGTTGTTTTCTCTTTCAAAACTTCTTGCGGGCAACAATTTTTCAGATTTTTAAAGAAATTTTACTTGTGTATGTTTCGAAAAATAACCCGTTTTAGGAATTTCATAATGGTGATAAACTTTCTTCAATGTTCTTTTATTATTATTATTATTATTATTATTATTATTATTATTATTATTATTATTATTATTATTATTATTATTATATATATAAGAAACATCAATACACACATGATATCATCTACAAAATTGCAAACATATAAAAATTTGAAAGGTTATAATGTGTCTTTGAAGTTATTCTATCCTTCCCTAATAGGATGCGAATGTTTGAACTTTGAAGATGGGATTCTATGTATATAACCTAATAAATAGGTTCAATCACCCAATTGTCTACACTTTTCTATTTTTACATAAATAGTACAGTGAACTATTATTTTTTATAAATGTCTGGTCCAATCTACCTTTTCAACACTCCTTACTATTTATTTATTTTTAATTTAAAAAATGTAACAATATTAAGTGAAGTTTCTTGCTGTTATGAACTTTCCAGAACAACTTTTTTGAGTCAAAACCTACACATACCTACATGTATAAGTTATTGTATCTTTTTCATTTAAAATAATAAGACAAATGCATGAAATTTAGATAATTTTTACCCATAAGTCTATAAAAAAAAAAAAAAAAGCGAAGCATGCGATCACATACTTCTAACACAAAACATATTTAAATTTCAGACTAATTTCGCTACTTCTGTGCAGAATATCCTTCGGCAGTCGATGATCGTGCAATCGCATATCCACTGATGCGATCAAAGCAAGAATTGTCAGAGAGGAAAAGGAAAGACGATCGCATAAGCTGCAAGCATTGAGGTGTGACATGACATGGGCGGTGGGTGTCACATCACAAGTTGCATTGGTGGCCAACAGGAAAACTTTGTTGAAGATTCCATGAACCCCTGACATGTTGTAGACAACACAGCAGGATATGGAATTTAATGCGCCCTATCAACAAAATCATGAGTTTGAGAAAAGAAGCGCTCACGAATGCCTATAAATACCCATGCAATTGCCATGCAGACGGGGACGATAATATACGTCGTGACATATATCGTGGGATACATTGTGGGAGGCGAGAAGAATACCTTGAGAAGAGATTTTGCTAGAAACCCTTACCAATTTTTCATAGAAATTCCTTAGTGAGAGCTTAGGATTCTAGGGAAAGAAGAAGATAATACTATTCAATCATCTAAGTGAAGCAGATGTAAAATGAGTTGGAGGAAGCAAGACATTGCGAACCATGACTTGACTCTCTGACCCTTTCTCTTCGTTTTGTGTATTTGTATTGAATTTCTTGTATTGACAAATTCAGATTTGCAGTATGAATACATGTTTGTTATATATCTTGTTTATCTTTTTTCACCAACATCATGCGTAGCTAAATCACCACATGGGTTGAGAAGATTGTAGCTAACACGACTAAATAACTGAACCAATCATGCGATCAACTTGCTTTATGCATGCTTATATTTGTTGCTTGAATCAATTGAGAAATTGTTTTAAGTAAAATTAATCTAAGTTTGAAAGAATTTAGATTAGGACCTCATAAAACAAGAGAAAATGTTCCTAGTACATTCTACCTATCGCATGCATCTTAGAGATAAGATAATGTGGCAAAAACACTGAGAAGTGTTGGTCGTAACATTGAGTGTATAGCTTGATTGCATATTCCATTTAGTTGTTTAGAAAGAGTTAGTAGAAATTCTTCTTAACCCTCCTATCGCATAATTGTTATCCAACTCACACTGCAGCATTTTAAACATAATTCTCATCGCATATTTAGGTTTAAGTTAGCTTATTCAATTACCTCTTTGAACATTTTAACTTGTGCTAAGATCATATTTTTAGTTTCATCGCACACTTACAAGCAATCCCTACGTTCGTTCATGGACTCACCAGGAACTTTCGTCAAATTTGCACTTGAGTTTGACTAAAGAAAATTGAGTGTTAAATCTCATAAGCATTATTATTTCATCGCAGGTATAGAACGCAACACTTCACAAGGAAAATTTCTCTAAGAATTCTAAATTAATGCCCTAATAAGTGAAAGCAAGAATTGGTAACAAATTTTGAAAGATAAAACAATGTATATTTGATGTATACAACATTATATGTTTGAATTTTATAGACATAAATTAAAGTATATTTGATTAGTGCACAAACAAGACAATTTTTATAATATATCGTCTTATATAACGAATAATATATGCAAATATATATTCACATTTTTCAATATATTTGTAAATACGCCAAAAAATAAAACATGGTATATGCGATATATATTTATATTTTTTAATATATTACTAGTATATTCAATATATACTTGGCATCTCAATGGAGAGATGATTGATTCTAAGTTAGAAATATAGGAAAAAAATAAACAAAATCTCCTAAAATGAACGAAACATTAATATGATATCATGCATTTAATGAATAACAACTGAAATTAATAAATAAAAAAAGTCAAAATTTGAATATGATGGTAATAAGGAAATAATTAAATATTTCGATTTTTTTATGAGAGATAATGTAATTAATGATATTTCAGAAAATAAAATCCTCATATAATTAATACTAATTACGGGAATTATATATATACACACAAAATTAAAGGATGCGAGAGAATCTATCAAAAAGTTAAAATATCTCAAAATATTGCTAAAATCTAGATATGAAATATTAATTAAATTTAAGACATTTGTGAAATATCAGTTATATAAAAGGTTAATTCTCTAAAATTTTCATCGAACATTCTATTTAGCTACAACGAATCCAGTGAACCATTATCCATTTTTTTCATGATGCACACTCCTATAATTTTTGTTTGGTTTTCGTATGTAGTATGACATTGAATATGTCCATGTAATTTTGATGATTTTTTTTAATTTTAACTTAAATATAAATAATAGAGAACCACTAAATTACAAAATAATGTTTTTTTTAAGTTAAAGTATAAAAACGCAATGTTAAAAAAAAAAAAAAAAAACTGAAAATTTTTCATCTTCGATTTTTTTTTTAAATAGTTTTAGCATAGTTATAAAAATGTAATCAAATATCTTTTTTATTTTGTTGATATATATATATTATAAATTATGAAGCTTATGATCACTTGAGTTGAGATTTTCTTGATGAAGTTTCATCCCAGACAGTTTTTAAGGTAAATATCAATTTATATCTTTAAATTTTGAAGGTTGTATTTACGAGGATTGTATTAATTTAAACCATAAACTAATACTTGTTTTAATTTAAACACTGAGTTTTGAGAGTAGTATCAATTTAACTCCCAACCTAATAATTATATCAAATTAAACTATGAACTTTCATAAATATATTAATTTGGACCATGAACTTTCATAAATATATTAATTTAAACCTTAAACTTTCATAAGTGTATCCAAATCAAACATTAGAGGGTTTAAATTGATATACTAATGAAACTCCAATGTTTAAATTGATATACTTATAGACATTTAGGATTTAAATTGATATACTTATGAAAATTTATGGTTCAAATTTTTACAATTATTAGTTTGAGGTTTAAATTCATACAACCCTAAAGTTTATGATTTAAATCAATATTTTTCCTTTTTTGGATGATTCAATTTTCTTTGTTAATCTCGACTTTGGACTTTATTTTTTCTTTTAGCAATGATTAAATGTAGCCTAGGTTGCATGTAACTCATATGTTACTCACTTCTTTATCATACAAAAATAAAATTAGAAAAAATTTAATTTTTTAAAAAATAAAATTACCACGTAGTAATATTTTATTAGAATATACTTGGGATGCATCAAGATAAACGCATCTAAAGTAGCATTTAAGTTTTTCTCATATAATTCTAGAGGAAACTTTTTTTTTCCGAACAAGAAAAGGAACTTATAATTGAATAAATGATATTTTACATTCTTCAAGGCTTTGTAAACTGTAATACTATTTCACAATAATCCTATTCTATTGGAAGGATGAAAGAAAGGGGGAGACGTGTCCCTCAAATCGCGACGTTTTACATATATATATATATATTTCTAATTAACTTGAAAATAATGGAATTTGCCATGGGTGATAATTTGAAAATGAACTTTTGCAAGCATTTTATAAATATGTCAAAATCTTAGATTCTGAAAATTTATTAATTTTTTCTTCCAAAATTGTGTTTCTATAATAATTGATTTGCTTAGATTTAAAGTTTTGTTTTATAATTATTACTAACTAGTTTTGTTATGGAAAAACCATACGTTGTCTATACCTAATATGAAGTGTATAGACGTTGTGGGGTTTCTATGTTATATGGAAACATTGTTAATGGGCCAAACGTATAAACATGCATCGTCAAGTTGATTTCAACACATTAATCGATGGATTATGTGATGTAGTATCCATAGATATAGATGATAGGGTAGAAGTAATATTTAGATACAGTAGTTATGTAGCAGAATCTACTTTCTACATTTCTATCTCAATACAAAATGAAGCTGATGTACGGTTCATGATGAGTAACGCTCCATACCCTCCAAATACAGTTGAACTGTATATATCCCAATCCAATGTCCCAAGTTCAACCTCAATGAGAGAAATGAAATTACTATTAAGTTGGAAAGTCATAATGTGGAGGATGAGCATTGTGATCCAACGATTGCCCAAACGACGAAGAAGTTGAAATAGACGATATGATATCGATCTAGATCAACTACCTAGTGAATTTTATGGTGTTCGTGAAGTCCCCAAAACCTTTACTGAAATATAACTGAACCACATGAACATTATACTTGATTCGACAACGGAGGGAGACAATAATATGAATTCCTTACTTAAGGGGATGTTATTCAATTCAAAATTGGATTTAAAAAATGCAGTGAAATCATTCGACATCAAAATTTTGAAGTTATTGAGTTGAAGAAAACCGTATGGGATGTTAGGTGCAAAAGATATGACAATGGTTGCATGTGGAGACTTCGTGCTGTCTGCCATAAAAGACACGACAAATTTGAAATTATTCAGTATAATGGCCCTCATTCCTATGTGTATGCAAATCAGGATCATAATCAATTGAACTCAAATCTAATTGCATCTGAGGTAAGTAGCGTAGTTAAAAAAAAATTCTTCTGTTGATGTTAAAACATTACAAGATATTATCTTTAAAAAATATGGCTATTCTGTTAGTTATTGGAAAATGTAGGATAGAAGAAGAAAAACAATTGCCAAGATATTCAGAGATTGGAATGAATCATATAATTTACTGCCTAGATAAATGAATATCTTACAAATCATAAACTCTAGTACAGTTATCCATTGGAGGCTAAATGAACTGGATTGTGATGATAGGATTGTCATGTTCAATAGCGTGTTTTCATCATTTGGACCTGTTATTGAGAGTTTCAAGCATTACAAATCGCTACTTCAAATTGATAGAACCCATTTGTACGGAAAGTATGAAGGAACATTATTGATAGCTACCTCAGTCGATGCAAATGGTCACGCCTATGCAGTTGCATACACTATTGTACCAAAGGAAAGCGTTGATTCATGGGGCTGGTTTTTGAAAAATTTATGGGATCAAGTGGTGCATGAAAGAGAGGGAATGTGCCTAATTTCAGATTGACACAAAGGCATTATATCTGCAGTGAGAAACCCTAACAACGACTGGGTAGGAGTATACCACAGATTCTGCTTGCGACATGTGGCGAGTAATTTTAATGAAAAGTATAAGAATAGTATAATGAAGAGCTTGGTGTATAGTGCATGATCAAAATTTCAAGTTCGAAAATTTAATGATTGTATGACCGAACTTCAAACAGCAAACCTTAATTGCTTACGACTTTTGCTTCCATAGATCCTAAGTAGTGGATGCAGTCATATGATGGTGGTCATCATTATGGATGGCTAGTCACGAATGTGGCTGAAAGTACGAATGCTATTTTGAAAGGAGCCAAAAAGCTACCCATTAACGTACTAGTCCAAGCAATATTCTATCGAACTATCGCTTATTTCGATGCTCGTCGTGTAGAAATAGAGTCCGCTCTTGAATTTGGAGAGTGTTTCATAAGGTAAATTATTCACATCTTAGTTATCCCACATGTTCGTACTAACTATAAAGATATTCTAAGTAATTTTCGTATATGTCATAGGTATACGGTTAAGAAATTAACTCGTTGGGAAGAATGTGCAACTAAACATGCTGTTAACATGTTTGACCATCGGATAGGGTTGTGTGATGTCACCACATCAATCAAACTCAATAAAACTGATGGGTGGAACCATAAACCAAATAAAGTTAAGTGAGAGAACATGCATATGCAATAAGTGGCAGAGTTATGGAATCCCATATTTTCATGCTAAGGCTGCGTGTAAGACCACTAGGTTAGACTACTTGTACTACATTGAAGATTATTACAAAATTTCCACTTGTCTGACCTATTATTCACGTTAGTTCGAGCCCATCCCCGATAAAAAATGTTGGCTTGATCCTAACTTCCCCACTATTTATTCGAACGGATCACGAGTTAGAAACATTGGCAGATTGTGTACTTCTCGCATGCAAAACAAGATGGATTGGAGGGAACGTAACAAAACACGTTGTACGATTTGCAGACATGAAGGATATAATATATGGATTGTCCCAATCGAGCTTGCAATGCAACTTAGTCATTAGATTTCATTTTTATTTTTTGGCTCATTTATGTAACTTTTCTTTTTCTTGTAATTGTAAACAACGAAGGGTGTAATCCTTATTTATTGTAATCATATTGGTTTATAGTAAAAATTTAAGTTAAATTTAATCTTGTTTTTATGGTATCAGATAGATGATGATGTTAGCACAAGGCCATATAATAACTTAGTTTCGTACTTACAGCGCAACCATAAATTCGTAGTTGTTTGGGAAGACGAGCATATTGATGCTATGCATTGTCAGCGACAGGAGATTGTTATTCGAAGGCAGAAAGACCCAGACCCTCGTATATTGAATTATCTACGAGCTGCAGAATTCTATGGAGTCTCCTGTATCAAATTTATACAATTAGACTAACATCTTATAACAACATTAGTGGAACGATGGCGACAGGAGACACACACTTTCCACATATTGCATGGAGAGTGTACGATTACATTACAAGATGTAGCTATCTATTTGGACTCCTAATTAATGGAAGACCATTGATTGGGTCACTAAATCATGATTGGGAACAACTTTATGCTGTCCTTTTAGGCGTAACAATGAATGACGCCGTTCTTAAGAGAGATTGTCTTAGTCTTCCATGGTTAGCTAATCAATTCAACAACTTTGCCCATCTATCAGATAATGTAGATGAAGAGGAACTCCAAGATATGCTCGAGCATATATTCTCACAATGATTGGAGGATTGGTATTTCCCGACAAATCCAATAGCATGGTGCACCTAATGTATCTTTCTCTCTTAGTAGATCTTGATGTTGCTAGGACGTACAGTTGGGGGGCTGGATGTCTTGCATGGTTATATAGGCAACTGTGGAAGGGTGCATTTATAGATGACAAAAACATTGCAGGCTCGTTTCTATTGCTACATATTTGGGCATGGGATCAATTTCCTCTTTTAGCGCCTCGATGACTCCACCAATATGAGAACAACTTGGGTGACAGACTACTTGCAGTACGATAAGCATTTTTACCTTATTAATGTTATCTTCATTATGAAATACTAATAATTAATATTCAACTTGTGATTGTTGAAGATGGAATGACAACTTTTCTGTCATCAGAGCATCGACGCATGTTCTACTGTAGTATAGATACATATTAGATACACATATGCCTAACCAATTGATATTATATTCAATTATATATTATATATTAATAATGTTTCGATCTTTTGGTTCATTCATATTTTGACACATATGCATACAGATTATTTGGGAGCCATACAATCATCTCATCCAACTATTGCTGCCATATTATCTCGATGGTAATAAGATATGGACATCCAGATGTCCACTCATATGCTTTTTTGTTGTGGAGTGGCATCACCCAGATTGTGTGATGCGTCAATTTAGGACATTGCAACAAATTTCTCACTTTTGCAATACAGACGTTCAACTCCATTCACACGATCTAAGAGGTAGGCATGAGTGAGACTGGATTGCATATTTGGCTCCTCAAATTTCGATATGGAAAAAATCGTCAAAATTTGGTTGTTAATGGACCTCTTATTAACAATGGTGTAGATACTAGGCCTGGATATAATGAATGGTATTCCACTGTGAGCAGGCGATATATAATGAAAGTAGAAGCATCCTATCACTTGTTGGTATGAGTTTATTATTTACTAGGATTGTTTAATTTTATTACTTAATTGCATACTAAAATAATTTTTAAAGTCAATTAACTTGTTATTCAATTCTTTTTCAGGTCGATTTACCAAATATTATATTAACTGCTCTTGCATAGACTCACCTCTATATATCGAGTGCGATATTTTGATGGTGATGTTCCAATGGAAGAACAAGGTGATCCAGCAAGACATCAGGATGTTTCTATTCAACCTAATGTTCAGAATGAATATCCAGCAACCTCACTCGATCATTTTACACATAGTTCCATTATGCCATTCTCCTTAACATTTGAATTTTTTCCAACAACCCTTAGTACACTAAGTGTGGAAGAAGGGTAAACTTCACATGTCCGTCTAGATGTTCATGATCCGTACGTGACATACTGACATCGTGGAGAGGGTATACACATTACAGAAGAGGGCCAACCATCAAATGTAAGAGGCGGTGGCGATCGTGGACACTATGTGACTTAACAATATCGATCTAGGCATAATAGAGGATCTTCTTTTGGTCATGAATAAAGAAAATTGTACTTATAATCAAAGAATAGAAATTTCATAATCAAAGTAACATTGTTGTTTATATTATTAAAAAATGAGTAACATTATTATCACTATGAAAAAAAGAGACTAACGATATGGATGATTTTAGGGTTAAAAGTAATTACAAATCTTATCGTTAATTTTAGGTTAAAAGAATCATTTTTTTAAAATCCAATCTAAAAAATTTCATTTTGAACAGACGTATCTAAACGGTTTTGCATCCATTATATTAAATGTATCTCTTCAGAAGACGCATTCACCTTTTTTTTTTTTTTTTTTTAATTTAATTATTTGAATGCGTCTCCTGAAAAGACGCATTTAGGAGAGACCGGTCAAAGAAAGAATAAAATAATGTTGAATGCGTCTCTTCAAGAGACGCATTTAAATAACAACAAAGAAACATTCCCTTTTCCCTAAATATTGTGAAAACAACGCCTTTTACCCAATTAAGTTCTAAAAGGTCCTTATTTCTCCAATTAACCCAAGGCACGACTATAGGAATGTAACTTTTTTTTTTTTTTTCATTCAACTTGAACAAATATTTCATATTTCTATGTTATTAAATCTTCAAATATATATATATATATAAAGAATTATTCACCACATATACTTTTGTTTTATTTATTTTTATTTTGAAAAACATATATAATATTTAATTTTTAGTACATTTGAAAAACGAGACCTAGACTCGAGAAACAAGTCGATAGGGTAAACCTACGAAGGGCCTACGCTAACAACGATGATTGTACGTGTGTGCGAATTCTCCATGCCAACAAAAGTGACATCCTTTGATGTTGAAGTTTGAGCAAATTTTGTGTATATAGTCCGTTTAGTTTTCAAAACTCCTATACTTTTAACATCATGCATAGAAGATTGATCATGTACACTTCATTTTGAAGCATAGTTCAAATCTAAATAAATGAATGAATGAATAATAGAGTACTGTAGGTTTTATATGAAAAATTGTAGTTTGAGCTGGGATTAGAAAATAATTTAGACAAAATTTGGAATTTATGTTCCTTCACTTTATGTTGCATTTTCTTTTACGATACATGGGTAGGTGTTCGAACTTCAAACCTCAAGATTGATAGTACAAACTCAGATTGTGATGTTATGTTATTGTAGGATCATCATAACAATTAGATGAACATTTGCACGGTAACTGTACTCTAACAAAAACTTATTTAGGTGATCTAGTATTTTTTTCCTCTAACTCTTGCATAAATTTATCATTGTGAAATTGATCTTGATTCACTAATAACCTATAAACGGCATATAGTAAGTTTTTTAACAACACATATTAAGCCTAATTAGGAGACCAATGGCACGATTGTATGAGAAGTGCAAAACAAAATATGATATTAATGGAAAGGGATTGATCATGAGTATATAAGCAAGAAAAATTATCTCCATTGATATTAGACATTTTGGATGATATCAAAAGTAAAGTAACGAGGATTTATATCCAAACTGACAATATCATATCGTTGTGGAAATAGGCAGGGTTTCGTTCCCTAAATGATTAGATAATGACAATGAACACATTTTAAATAGCTTATTGAACATTTTTATACTAAAACTCTACTAAACCATCATAAAAATTTGAATTTGATGAATCAATGTTAGATATTATTTTGTAATTATTTTTTATTTTTATTAAATTTCTATTCTCACATGGACATTTCATAGATATTTTACCTTGTACATCTAAATGTTGTCTTACTTTATAGAAACGATTATTAAAAATGATCAATTATAGCCTAATACAGGTACAATCAAAATTTTAGTAACTGATTATAATAGTTTCTATCAATTTTCATAAAAATTGTCGAAATTTTCATCGATATCGATATTTTCATAAAATTGAGATATGAATATTTTGATCGAGTTGGATATTTGCCACGAGACCATCATATTTCGAAATTTCATGAACATTAACAAAAGAAAAAGAAACGGAATAAACAATAGTGATGAATGAAATGCCACATGGCTATGTCATATTGGTTGCTAAGCTTGGAAATCCTGTAAAAGAGAGAAAATGTCAATAATGCCCTTGGAAGTTCCAACTCCCAAGTCCCACATCGAAAAGAAGCTGGTTGGTGAATGCGTTAGTGCCTATATAAACCTATCAGTCTTCACATTTGAAGCCACGGAGTCGTGCGGTGGGCACAGAGCGAACTATTCTTTCGCCTTTTACTAAAGAATACCGTGTGCTCGCCGCTATAAGCGGCATACGCCTATTTTTGGAGGGTCCTCCCTTTATGGTTGGCTCCCTACACCAATTTTAAGTCTCAATTATTCTCTATTTTTATTTTTATTCTTATTTTTATAAAAGACTCTTAAGCACTGGATTATTATCTCTACTTCTTATTTTTCTTTAAAATTTTTGTATATTAATTTATTAGTTATTATGTTGGAAATTAATTTGTATTCTTTTAAAGAAAATTGATCAATAATCATTGTTTATACTTAGTTATAGGGTGGGTCGTTTAAAAATAAATTACAAAATTGATATTTAACACTCCACATATTTTACATATTATATTCAATTCACTTTCAAGATGTTTTCCATCTCGTGTGGAGGTTCGTTCGAGAACCTCATGACTAAACTTCAAGGTCATCCCATAATGTTTATAGAAATTGAGATTGTTCTATTATTTCATTTTCTATTTGCATTTTTGTTGGCATCATAATGGTGTATGAATGTAATCATCAGAAGATGCTCAATCCAATTACATTTATTTTATTTTTTTTAGGAGAAACAAAACAGGAAGCTATAATGCAACCATGCCAGAAGAAAAATAGCGGTACTATTGGGCTCCTATTCCATACATGGCATCTGAAGAATGGGAACGAATTAGATAGGTTGTCGTGCCAGAATGTCGGAAGTGTAAGGAAAAACATTTTGGACCCTTTTTAACTCCGACCAAGACTTATTTTTGGATCCAGAGAGAGGGGACACGTACGGAAACATTGTCCTTATACTGGAAAAAGAAGGAAAGCAGATATGATCGGAGAAGAAGTATATACCTCCACGTCACCAAAATGATGGATTTCAGTTAGACGAGGATTTTGGACTACAACTAAGAAAACTTCATATTACGGGAGAAAGTAGTCAACCTACAAATGATTGTATGCCAAGGACTAACGAAGATAGTAGCGATGAGGATGACACGGAAAACCTGTTTGAAGAAGATACCGATACTTCTAAGCCTTTCCGTTTCTTTTGCTTACAATCAGGTCATGTTTTATAAGTGTGTGTATGGAAACCAGAGGCAAAATTTGAAATGTTAGGAAAAGGGAGAGAAAATAGGAAAGGGGTAAGATAATGAATCTTAGAAAGGAGAGTAGGATGTATATTTTGAGTATATTCATGTTTCTTATTCATGTTTTGAGTATATTCATGTTTCTTGTCCACATTTTGAGTCGAAAATAAAGCAATCAAAGAATAAGAAAAAAAAAAAAAAGAAAAAGAAAAGAAAAGAAGAGAAGAGAGAGATAGAGACAGCAAATGCACGTGCAAGCCCCCAAAATCTTTTAGAAAGTGACCACTATTTATAGAAACCTTAAATGGAAAGACGATGAAAAATAGCTAAATAAGATACAACCATTGAAATTGAAAGAACCATATCTTGAATATAAGAGAGAGACAGAAAGGCTGGGTATCTTATTCTGATGACACTATAGATATGATCGGTCCTAAATCCTAATTCTAGAGAATCATAAACTTTACATAATTGAACAAAATATTATGCATTTAAATTAATTACAACATGCTTATTAAGAAATTGAAAAAGGGGATAAGAATACCCTTACCTTTGAAGAATCATTCTTCAAATGCTACATGAAGACAATGGAAAATCCAATTTTTCCAACTTTGTGATTTTTTTTTCTTTTTTAATTTTATCGAAATTGATTTCATAAATCAATTTCATTTAATAAAATTTAAAATATTATTAATTTTACAAAATTAATTTCATAAATTAATTTTCTTAATAAAATTAATAAATAATTATTTAAACAATTTAAATAATTCTAATTAATTTAATATCAAATATTAAATTAATTTTACACAATACCATCTTCAAATATTTAAATCATATTTAAGTATTATTTCTCCAATTCCATTTAATTCTAATTTGAACACTTCAAATTAACTTATCACGCTATTCTAGAGCTAATCCATTTACGAGCTAGTAGGGAGACCTCGTGGACCTACAGATCATGGGCTCCAACGATCCTAGATTAATCAGCTAAACTCATTAGACCGATTTAACCCCAATTCGTTAACTAATGAGTGATTCCACTAAAGCCCATAGCTGAACTCTCCTCACTGTAGATATATTATGTCCACTCGATATAACCATGATTAGTAAGTTAACCCTTCACAGGTTGCTCGTAATAACGGTTGGGTCGAATCTCTGTTTTATCCCCAAAATTACCTCTTGTTCCGTAAGTCCCACTGATCTCCTAATGAACAATTGATTTGTGATCCAATCAATAAATCGAATCCCTCTCGGGCCAATGAGAGGGTGAGGTCTCTTGTTCAAGACCCAAAATCAGCACTTGAAGTGAAAAACCTCTCTACTAACCCTAATCGGGTAGGAGTGAATTCCATCTTACACCCTATGTCCCCAGCTATTCATCCTATCTTATCCCCAAAATGGTAAGCTTATTGAGCAGAGACAATAGGTCTACTCTCACCGTTTGCAGATCAAAAGATAATCCCGAACAAACAGGAATTCATAGTTAGCTCAGGATTAATGTCAAGTTACCTAGGTCATCGCTTTGAAATAGTCAGTCTTAAACAGTAAACAACGCTACAAAGTAAGAGTGACTGGTTTCATGGTCCGATCTTGTACAAAACTCATTTGCATAGGACACCCCCACTCCTCATGTCCCAACATACACGAATTAGGATCACTTCGTATGTACCACTTTACAACTCTTTGTAACAACTACTGAGTAGGCCGTATCTAATAGTGTTATCAGAATAAGGCACCCAGCCTTATTCATATTCTATAGATCATTTTGACTATTTACTCGAACCTAATCCACTTGTATGTCTCCGCATAAAGTTCAAGTACTCATGTAATAGTCAAGGGACTTAGATTTATTGGATTTCTAAAAAACAATATATTCAATAACAACTTTATTGAATTTTCAGAATAAATTCTATTGTTTACAAACCACGAGTTTTAGGACATAAAACCAAACAAACTCCCACTTGGACTAAAACTCCAGTGGTAACTTATATATCCGATATATAAGACCGAGTTTCTATGTTTATAGAGAAATACAATAAACTAGGGCATCCCATACCCATGGTTTTACCATTCAGTATCTCATACCCGATATTTCTCCCACTTGCCCTAGGTTATTAAACCTGGTATTTCTAGTCTCACTAGGTGATTCTCAAACACTTTAGCTGAGAGAATCATTTGTAAACATATTAGTTCACAATAGGCTTTTTATTAAACTATATGAGGAATGCATCTAATTCTCAATAATGGCCAGGAAGCACACTTTCCTCCCACTACATTGAGGTACTCCCAACTCTTTGATTAAGATGCGTCTGACCTGCCTTAACAACTCTTCTTAACAGTCAGATCTGGAAATCTTTAAATTTACTTATACTTCAATCTTAGCCGTTAAATATCTAAATATTTGCAAATGACTTTTAACAATTTGATTATTAACAAAAGTTGTTATGAGATAGAACAAACATATTTTTTGAAAATGAACATTTCATTAAAAAACAAAAATATGTACAATATGTTCATTACAAGATCACAAAAGCAAGTAATAACATCTTCATCAACAACAACTTCTCCCACTGGTCAAGCTGAGTAAGCGGTCTCCAGGAACTAAGTAGCTTGTTTACCTTTCTCTGCTTTCTTCTCTACAAAATATTTAGGGCAATTTCTCTTCCAGTGCTCTTGTTCGTTGCGTGGAAACATTTCCCTTTCTCTGCAGCAGTTTTCTTGCTTTTCATGCCAACAGGCTTCTTCTTCCCTTTCCCTTTGTCTTTCTTCGCTGGAATACTCTTACTCTGCGAAGAGGAGGCAACATCAGGCTTGGAGGACGTTCCTCTCTTCTCAGCAGAAGCAACATTTACTTCTGGTTCCAAACCCTTAGTTCTCAACATGGTCTGGAAAGCCTATAGCTCATTCAGTAGAGTTGTCAAGTTGTATTCAATTTTATTCATCACAACATTTGTATAGAATTGCAGAAAACTCTTCGGAAGAGATTCTAGAATAAAGGAAAATTGACTTCTCTCATCCATCATAGCGTCGTTTACTTCAGCCACATTAAAGTGGACCATCATGTCCAGGACATGTTCACGAACATTGGTCCCCTCTTTCATGCGACTATTGTAAACGTATTTGATAACATCATGCCTCAGGTTGAAGGACAGTTATCCAAATATCCCTCTCAGAGATTCCATAATCTCTTTGGCAGTACTCATATCCTCGTATTTTTTTTTTTACCAAAACGTCAGACAAGCTGGCGAGAATATAAGCACGGGCTTTATCATTCGCCCCGATCCAACTATCATACGCTTCCCGATTAGTTCGGTTGGAATTAGAGCTAGGAATGGGAGAACATTCCTTTGTTAAGATAAATCTTAAATAATCTATCGTAAGTATTGTGTTCAAATTCTATTTCCATGTGACATACTTATCTCTGATCAGTTTGTCCGAAGCCAACAATTGTATAATTGAACTCGTCATTCTGAAATTATAAACAAATTTAATAAGTGAATTGCTTTTAAATCCAATCAATTTTTAGCAAATTGATAATGTACCCATAATCATTATTTTTGCAACGATACTTAAGTGATTTAGAACAAATGCTACCGAGGGGTAGTCAAGAATTCCTTCACAAAAGCAAGACAGTTCTTGACCAAATACTATCTCTAGAATAACTCATATCCCGGTAGTCATTTAGTTATCGTTTTCAATCAGGATCATTACTAACACTTAGTAAGTCTTGTAAGCGTAGACCCGCCATTTTCAGATCTTACAGAACGGTATGAGTATGCCTTCGAAATAGAAGACAATAACCAAGACGGAACTATAAGACCAAATTCATTTTACTGAAGTCTGGATTGTTCCGAATTCAATGTTACAACCCTTCGAGGGGATTGCCGCAGTTAACGACTTAGCTAGTGCCGCCTAAAAACGACAACAGACGTAACATAGGAATCTCACGGTTAAAACTAATGGAGGAGACCGTAGGACAATATTGACATATTTCCTTCACCCACTTACTATGAACGACTTCCCCCATTCACCTTGTTATTGATCCATGCAATCACTTTCCGTATGGAGCAGTCGAGGTAAAATTGACAAGAAACCGAGCATGGATCTCATGGTGTGAACTCTTGAGGATGTTAGAGCTAATAACTTTTATTCTCCCACTGAAATGTTCTAAATGTTTGGGTAAATTTATACTTAGGTTCTTTTCAGCTAATAAAAACAACCCTAAGTCTAGGTGGTTTATCCAAGTATAACATTTATAAATGGATTTTAAACCTATGATGTCTAGGTGATAAACTGTTTTTATTACCTCACACCACTCACGAATGCTCATAAAATCGGTTTCCAATGCTCAATTATTCGGCCATAATCCCCAGGTAGGAGGTGTTCCGTCGACTGTCAACTTAAGTACCCCATGGCTTCGACAGGATTATATACCGGTTGAGTTTGTAACCCTAGTTTTAAAAATTTACGACCTATTTTAAATATTAAAACAAGTGGTTAACCTAAGTAAGCATGTAACTGTTCTTTATTATGGATTTTAAACGTCTAACCCAGTTTTATAACAGCTTAACAAATTTTAGACATGCTAAACATCCACGACAAACAACAAAGGCATTCAATATCTAATATAACTATTATATTAAATAAAAGAAACCCTAGCATGCATACTGAAGGAAATCGAACTCGAGATTTCCATGAACAGCGGAATATAGAGCATTCCAAATTACAATCATGAATGAACATTACCATTACAGTCGTACACAAAACATATAGTTATGCAATCCATATTGAAATTACAACATGATGACTACAAATGAACAAGGAGAAAACTCTACGAACATTTGTAGACTCGTCTCTACGCTCCTTGCTCACGAACGCTCAAACACAGCAACCTCAAACGCTCGAACAACACGACCGCAACACTGCACGAACACTTCGCGCTCGTCCTCAGCGATCGCCTCGGTCAACTCTCCAGCAAGAACACGAACGACCTCCATAAAACCTCGATGATGTTGAGTTGAGTATGACACTACCAAGAAGGTTGCCTTGGTATCCTTGTTGGGATTGGTATCCTAATTGATAATAGGTATTTTGATGTATGAGATACATCTAGTGGAGGATTGATGTAAATGAGATTTACATTAAGTAACATGGAATAAAAAAAGAACTATGGTTTATATGTTTTATGAGATGAAATATTAAAACTATAGGTTATAAATATAGTATGATAAATTGATTATCATTTATGTTTATAATAATATTAATTATTGGATAATTAATTCTTTTTCTTTTAAATAACCAAAGTAGTGGGTGGTTATTGAATCATGGTAACCGTGAGTTTAAAAGGAAATTGGTTTTCCTATTTTGAAAAGAGTTTTTTTACAAAAGTTTGAAAAAGGTTTTGAGTTTTCTCTTCATGCAAAAGAAACTCACGGGGTCGTCAAGTAAAACAGATTTACTAAACGACTGCTGGACGAGCTAAACGATCGTGCAGTATTTACTAAACGATCACATAGTTTTGCTAGACGATTGCTAGCCCAAGGTAAACGATCGTGTAGAGGTTGTAGGCGATAGATCGAGCTAAACGATGAGCTAAACAATCGCATAGCTTTTGCTAGACGATCGCTTAGCTTTATCTAAACGATTGGGCATCGACCTATACGATAGGTCTCCGCCATCTCTCACTTGCCCAGTCGTGTACGCAATCGATGTTTTCTCCTTCGTCTGCCTCATACCAAGTACGAACAGAGCCCACCCTCTGGATTCTCACATCGAGAATACCAAGGTAGCCTTGTTGGTGGTGTCAGACTCAACTCGACACCATCGAGGTTTTCTAGAGGCCGTTCGTGTTGCGGATGAGTCGTGACCGGGGCGATCGCTGAGGAGAGCGCGAAGTGTTCGTTGCGGTGTTGCGGTCGTATAGATCGGCCGTTCGAGGCTGCTGTTGTTCGAGCGTTCGTGCGAAACGGAGTGTGGAGACGCTTCTACCATTGTGCGCAGAGTTTGATCTCTTTATACATTTTTATTGTTCATGCTGTAATTTCTCTGTATGAATTGTGTAACCGTTTGTTTGAAGTCGACTATAAATGATTTGTTCATTCATGATTGTGAATTGGAATAATCTTGTTCCGTTGCTCAAGAAAATCTCAGATCCGACTTCCTTTAATTCTCGGTGTGAGAATCCAGAGGGTGGGCTATGTTCGAACTTGGAATGAGGCCGACGAAGGAGGAAAGAACAATCGTGTTTATGATTGGGCAAGTGGGAAAAGCCAGAAAGCTATTGCATAGGTTGATGCCCAATCATTTAGCTAAAGCTAAGCGATCGTCTAGCAAAAGCTAAGCGGTCGTTTAGCTCATCATTTAGCTCAGTGTCTATCGCCTACAAAACACTATACGATCGTTTACTAAAATACGTTGTCGCTTAGTAAATCGGTATTTACTTGACAAATGCCCGTGAGTTTCTTTTTGCGAGAGAGAAAACTCAAAACGATTTTTCAACCTTTTGTAAAAACTTTTCAATACTTACTAAAATTAGGAAAAAAATTTTCCTTTTATCTCATGGTTACCATGAATCACGAATAACCACCCACTCAATTGGTTATTAAAGAAAAAGATTTAATTATCCAATAATTAATATTATTATAAATATAAATGATAAACAACTTATCATACTATATTTATAACCTATAGTTTTAATATTTCATCTCATGAAACATATAAACCATAGTTCTTTATCTATTCCATGGTACTTAATGTAAATCTCATTTACATCAATCCTCCACTAGATGTATCTCATACATCATACCGATTATATCATATAATCAAAATACCTCTTGTCAATTTGAACATTTCAAATCAACACCAAGAACTGATCCTCAACTGAATCCATTGAGCTACCAAGTGGACCTTATGGACCTGTAGCTCGAAGCTCCAACGGTACGTGAATAACTGACTAAACTCTTTAGTCACGGGATCCACCATCCGTTAACTGTCAGGCACTCCACTAAAGACCGATAGCTGAACTCTCCTTACCATAGATATATTATGTGTCAATCTTAACCAATCAAAAGTGCGACAACCCTTCACAGATCGCTCGTAAGTACAACTCGAGCAATAACTGATATGCCCCTATAGTTACATCTAACTCCTTAAGTACCACTGATCCCTCTAATGAACATAAGTCATAGTCCTACTATGACTGAGTCTTCTCTTCCAAAGAGAAGCTATGGCCACTATGTTCAAGCCCCGGAATCAGCCCTTAAGGGAGCAATCTCTCTACTTATCCCTGCTTCGAGAAAGGAGTGAATTCCATCTTGTAGATTGAGTTCCTAGCTCCCAGATCAGACAAGTCCCCAAAAAGGTAGGCATGTTAAGTTGGCAATCTGGCCACTTTCACCCATACTAATCAAAGGGCTGTTGGGGTTGATACCCTAAAGTCTTGTGTCCTGTAGTTTGTAAACAGTTTGTACGAACACTTGTATTGTATAATATATGATATTTCATTTCACATCTTGTATTTTGCTCAGTTGCATGTTTTATTTGCTTTACCACAAACTAATAAACTTAAAATCTCTGGTTATCTGTATGTAACTCAAGCATGTATGTGGTGACATATAGTGGATCATGTCTTGAGTGATAACCAAAATGGTCTGTAGTATATGGATATAGGAGGGAAACCTTATCCTGGTAACGCTACGGATGCGGCTTGCTTTGTGGAATGGTCATAAGTGTTGTGACTTGTCACAGACGGCCAACAAAAAATCGATCTCATCATCAGCTCGACTAAGAGTTCCGAATCTGATCCTAATCATTCGTGTTGGGGACATGCAAGCGGGGGTGTTCTATACAAAGAGTTTGTATAAGACCTAACCACGAAGTGTTAACGTCTCGTTATATAATTCTGTTCATGACAGAGAGTTCACTTCACTAGGATGACCTTAGGTAATATGACCTCAATCCTGAGTGAGTTAGGAACCCATGCCATTGAGGGGGGTCCTTTGATTTGTATGGGGGCGAGTGGCCAGGTCGCCGATTCAAACATACCATTTTGAGGATTCGTATGATTTGAGAGTTGGGAACTCAGCTACACAAGATGGAATTCACTCCTTCCCCAAGGCAGGGGTAAGTAGATAGATAGCTCCTTTAAGGGCTGATTCCGGGGCTTGAACGATGTGGCGCCACACACCCTCTTAGCCCGAGAGGTGTTCACACATAGTTGGACTATGTTGTATTGTTCATTAGAGGAATCAGTGGTACTTAAGGAGTGGGATGTAACTATATGGGCAAAACGGTAATTTGACTCAGTTGTACTTACGAGCATCTGTGAAGGGTCATCGTACTCATGATTGATTATATGCGATGGAGACAGAAATATATCTGTGGTAAGAAGAGTTCAACTGTTGTTCTTTAGTGAAATGCCTGACAGTTAATAGATAGTGGATCTCGTGGCTAAAGAGTTTAGTCAGCTATTCGTGGACCATTGGAGCTTCGAGCCACAGGTCCATTAGGTCCCCTGGGCAGCTTAGATAAAGTCGAGAATCAGTATTTTGGTTAATTTGAAATGTTCAAATTGACAAGAGAAGGTTCGATTATATATGATATAATTGGACTGGTTAATTATATATGATATAATTGGCTAAATGTATGAGATACATTATTTTGGAGGAAATTAGATATAAATATGATTTATATCAAGTAGAGGAGAAATTACTATAGTAGATATGTGATATCAAACTATAGGGTAAAAATATAATATGATTATATTTATTAATAATTTAATTGGTTAATTATATGATAATTAACCTAAAAGCTCTCTCGGACATGCGTTAGTGGGAAAACCACGTTGGTTAGTGTAACCGAAGAATAAAATGAAATTTTGTTTGCAAAAGTTCGAAAAAAAGTTCAGAAGGTTTTGCGTGGTGTGGAAACGTGCACGATCGCATAAGTCAAGAGCCTATACGATAGTCACTCAGCGCCTAAACGATCGCACACCTCACGTCTAAACGATCGCCCTAGTTCTTAAATGATTGGATAGCTTTCCTAGACAATCGTATAGTGTGTCGTGTTTGCTAAGCGATCGTATACCTTTTCCTAAACAATCGTATAGTAAAACCTACACGATCGTGTAGTTTCTTCTAAACGATAAGCATCTAGCTATACGATAGCTTCCTATTCTCTCCCACTTACTTATCGTCTACACGATTAGTTCTTCCTCCTACCTCTACCAAACTCACTAAAGACCACGCGTTGGATTCTCACTCCGAGAATACCAAGGCCTCATTTCTAGTGGTGTCGTCACCGTTTCATTCATTTCTTTGCAGTTGTTCGTGCTGCTGCAGCCGACACATTTGCTGGATGTTTGTAGATCGGGTAGAGATCTTCCACTGCGTTGAGTTCCAAAGCTTGAAGAGTATCTTCAAATGGATGAGAATTCTTCTTCTTACATTTTAGTGTTCAAAGCATGCCGTTAATTACTGTTTGTTTGCATAACTGTGTGTTCGAACATATATGGTGTATTTCGGTCACGGTGAAATTGGAAAAACCCGAACACGCTCATGGGATCCTCTTCGTTGAGAGATCCTTTAAGAACCGCCCTCAAAGGCAGGAGTTCCCAAAATACTCAAGATTGAGGTCGTGTCACCTATGGTCGTTCAGGTGAGATGCAAGTCTCTAGTATCAACGGCGTTATATACAAAGTTTAATCATCTTGTGGTCTACGTCTTATACAAACTCTTTATACAGGACACCCTCGCTCGCACGTCTCCACATGAATGGTCAGGATCTACCATCTGTAGTAGTTTACAAAACTTGCAAATCTCTATAAAGCGGGCCGTATCCGTAATGTCACCAGAATCAGGTATCCCACCTTAATCCTTATACTATAGACCTATTTGGGTTATCACTTAAGGCATGATCCACTTGTATATCACATATACATGCTTAAGTTTACATAAGATAACCAAGGAGATTTGTTTATTGGATATGAGTAAATGCCATAATTAAATAACACTTATTTTATTCATTAAACAATGTGTATCTTTACAAAACAACGAGATTCCGGAAAAATTAGGACACTAATTCCAACAATCTCCCACTTGTCTTAATGACTCGAGAGACTAATGTACAATATACAATAAACTAGGGCATACCCTAGTATCATCTCCCACTTGCCCTAGACAAGATGCCGCATGTCCCGCAGACCCAGACTCTCCAGGTGACCTTCGAACACTTTAGCCGTGAGGGCCTTTGTAAAGGGATCGGCAACGTTGTGCTCCGATGCGATCTTCGTGACTATCAAATCACCGCGATGCACAATCTCCCTGATCAGGTGATATTTTCGTTCGATGTGCTTAGCTCAATCATAACTTCGAGGCTCCTTCGAATTTGCCACAGCCCCGCTGTTATCACAATACAGTGTGATAGGCAAATTCATATTTGGAATAACTTCCAAATCTGAAAGGAACTTCATCAGCCAAATAGCCTCCTTAGTTGCTTCACAAGCCACTACGTATTCGGCTTCTATAGTAGAGTCTGCGATGCATCCTTGCTTGATGCTTTGCCAGATTACAACCCCTCTATTCAAAGTAAACATTGACCCCTATGTCAATTTACGAGAATCTCTATCGGTCTGAAAGTCAGAGTTCGTGTATCCTGTAAGGATCAGATCCTTATCTCCACACACAAGTATGTAGTCCCTCGTTCTCTGAAGATACTTGAGGATCATCTTGACCACCGTTCAGTGATCAAATCTTGGATTGAACTGATACCGACTTCCAATCCCTACTGCATAGGAAATGTCGGGTCTAGTACACAACATTGCATACATCAAGCTTCCTACAGCAGAAGCATAGGGAATCTGTCTCATCTCCTCAATCTCTTAAGGTGTCTTAGGACATTAATCCTTAGACAAAACGATTCCATGCCTGATGGGTAATAAACCCCTCTTGGAATCCTACATCCTCTACATGATCAACATTTGATCAACATTTGTTCTTTTGATCTCAAATGATCTAGATCCCAAGAACATACTCTGCCTCACCCAAATCTTTCATTTGGAACTGGGTAGCTAACCATTTCTTAATGTCAGTCAGATACCTTACATCATTCCCGATGAGTAGGATATCATCCACATAAAGTACCAGGAAAGCTACTGAGCTGTTGATGATCTTTTTGTAAACACAAGGCTCATCAATGTTTTGGTCAAAGCCAAACGACTTGACAGTAGTCTCAAATCTGATGTTCCAAGACCTAGATGTTGGTTTCAGCCTATAAATGGACCTATTAAGCTTGCAAACTCTTTGCTCTTGATCTGGAATTATGAACCTCTTTGGTTGAGTCATATAGATGGTTTCCTCAAGATTATCATTAAGAAAGGCATTCCTGACGTCCATTGGCCATATTTCATAATCATAAAATATGGCAATGGACAGAAGAATCCTGATAGACTTGAGCATGACAATAGGTGAGAAAGTTTCCTTAAAGCCAACTCCCTCGACCTGGGTATAACCCTTTGCCACGAGTCTAGGCTTAAAGGTTTGCACCTTTCTATCTACACCTCTATTTCGCTTATAGATCCACTTACACTCAATAGGTCTTACCTCATCAGGTGGATCGACAAGCTCCTAGACGTTATTGAAGTACATAGACTCCATTTTCTAGTTCACGGCCTTAACCCATTCATCTTTGTCAACATCCTCCATTACTTTCTTAAAAGTCAATGGATCCTCGACCCCATAATTCGTAATGACGTTTTGGGCTTCAGTTAAACCCATGTAGGGATCTGGTGGGTTCATAACCCTCCAACTTCGTCGAGGTAGTCTCAACTCTTGAGCTGGTTGACTAGACGTTCCGACCTCAACAACTCTTGTTGATCTGTCAACCTGTTCAACAACTCTTGTTGAACCCTCAATAGTCTCAGTCTCACTTGAGATCTCACATAAAACGAGCTTACTTCGTGACTTATGATCCCTCATGTGATCTTCTTCCAAGAAGATAGCATTTTTGGAAACAAACACTTTGTTCTCACTTGGATCATAGAAGTATCCATCTCTCGTTTCCTTAGGGTAACTTACAAAGAGGCAAACCTTCGAACGCGTTTCTAACTTCATTGGGTTAGTCTCTAGCACATGTGCCGAATAGCCCCAAATCCTGAAGTGGCGTAAACTACCTTTACGGCTTTTTCATAACACAAAAGGTGTTTCAGAAACACTTTTCGAGGGAACGTTGTTCAGGATATAACATGCAGTCTGTGCTGCATAACCCCAAAACGAGTCTGAAAGATGAGCATAACTCATCATAGACCGAACCATATTGAACAAGGTTCTATTTCTCCTTTATGATACACCATTCCTCTGAAGTGTACCAGTGGCCAAGAGTTAGGATGCAATCTCATGTTCTATCATATAGTTCTAGAATTGGAGGTCCATATACTCTCCACCACGATCAGATCGTAGTGTTTTTATCTTCTTACCTAACAAGTTTTCAACTTCAGCCTTATACTGCTTGAACTTGTCAAGGGCTTCAGACTTACGTTGCATTAGGAAGAGATACCCAAACCTTGAATAATCATCTATGAAAGAGACGAAATATTCATACCCACCTCGAGCTCTAACATTCATTGGACCACAGAGGTCTGAATTTACAAGCTCTAAGGCTTCCTTGGCTCTGTAACCTTTTATAGTAAAAGGTCGTTTGGTCATCTTGCATTCATGACATGATCCACATACCGACAATGAGTTTTCTTTTAATCTCTTTAGAAGTCCACTTTGCACCAACTTCTCAATCCTATTGAGGTTGATGTGACCTAACCGCAGATGCCAAAGATGGGCATTTTCCTTAGGAGAAACCTTTGGTCTTGTAGCTGTTGTTGCCGTATTGAACATTTCAGTGTTAAACAAGGCTTTTATGACTAATGACCTTAGTACATATAAGTTATTTTCCATTAAATCATAACTAATCTCCATTCCATTCTTGAAAATAAACACTTTATTCTCAGAAAAGAAGACGGTATAGCCTTGTTCATTGAGACAAGAAACCGAGATTAAGTTTCTCTTAATATGAGAAACGACAAAAACATTATCCAGTAACAGATAACATTTCTTGTCAACAAATAACTTCAGCCTGCCTAGAGCAACAGCTGAAACAACCTCACCAGTATCGACTCGAAGAGTCATCTCTCCCTGTGGCAACGTTTGACAGGAACTGAATCCTTGATAAGAAGAACTGACATGATTGGTAGCACTTAAATCAAGGATCCAGGCAGAATCATCAGTCTCTACTAGACACGTCTCCAAGACCAATAAATCATATTTACTATCTTGTCTCTTCTTATGAAGAGTAGTGGGATCGAGGTTGTTTGCCACGAAATTCATTTCACGCAATTCTTTCTACTCTAAGTAATCGATCATATTAAAATCTTTAAACGAAAATACTAACGAGTTGCTAAAAAGAAAAACACATCGACCTACGTTAGGTTTTGAGTTAATACCCGTTGTAAAAAAAAAAACAACATCCAATAAGATTTTAGCAAAACTAACATGAACCCCGTGAGACATCTAGTTTCGCAATGACGCTTCAAAGATTTAGGACAAAAGCCGCCGAAGGGAGGTCAGTTATCCCTCCTCTGAATTGAGAACTCAACAAGTCATTAATACCAAAACAACTTTTGCTCCTGTAACGACTAGCCATCATTCAACCATTCATCATGGCAGCGAAATGAATAATGCAAAAAGATAAGATTAAGAATATCTCAAAGTTGACAAAGGATGATAAAGAAGAGGCTAACGGATACTTGAAAGAATTGTTATTTAGTTGTATTGAAAATTAACTAAGTATACAAGTAATTACAATTAATGTAATACAAAAATTTTTGCCTGTATAAAGAATCAAAGAATTTAGCTAAACATAGAAAGATAATAAGTTGCAGTTATCTTTTGAATTTGATTCAGACGGGTGCACGATTAAAAATTAACACCGCGCTTCCATTAACGCAAATACAGTTTTGCTGAAGACGGGTAACAACACATGTATTCCTGCAACACACCCCTTAACTCAACGCATTTCTAGAAGACGGGTGCACGGTATCTCTACCAGTGCAACACTACCTCAACATAGTGCATCTGTGCTAAAGACGTGTAAAGAACACATACGAGCGCAACACACCCCTCACCGCAATGCATTTGGGTGTAATAGACGCAAAGTGTATCTGTTGTCATGGAATGCACCCATCATCACGTTATATACCAATTTTTATTTTTCTTTTTACTTCATCAATAATGGTCGAAAAGACTTAGCGGTGCTCAACTTTTCATCCAGTCATTCATAAAAAAATTTAAGAACATCACTACTAATGCATACGAATTAAAGAAATTAAACATGACATGGAAATACGCAAATGAATTAAATTGAAGGTAAATACAGAAAGCATTAAAGACTAATTCTAATAAGCAGTAAATAACGCAATTTAGAAAGCAGTAAATGAAAGTTGTAAAGAAAGCAATTAAACATAGGTATGGGGATGCTAATTTAAAAAGTTTTTCAGAGTTACCGCAATAGCATCTCTTGCAGGAAATTAAGCTTGCCTGCCCAATGTCATCAAGGACATTGTTCACCTCCTTGCCTCATCCTGCAATGTATGCAGGGAGAGATATGATCTACTTCCTACGGGAATCACACCAAGTATGGAGAGTGCGTTGCACATTTCTCAAACCTTGCATTCTCTGCAACCATAGGTCTTGAAGTTCCGGTGCTTAATCTGGTTCTGATGTGCTCCAGCACGAAAAATACACCTGATCTCTAGGTCAGCTTAGAATTTCTGGATCACTTCAGTACTCATAAGCTGTCAGACTGCTCTCTGCGATAAACAGCCAGTACAAAGAGTTCTATCCTGCACATACTACAAAAGTACTCAACAATAACCGTTAGCAATTTCCGACAACGGCGCCATAAACTTGTTGACATAATATTTAAATGTGAATGAATGAACAAGTCCATGTCCATAAACTTGTTGACTTAAAAAAATGAATGTGTTGATGATGATATGCGATACTACTTCTAGATGTATGCGTTATTAATGAAATGCTTGTAGTATCCTATGCACAAGTTTCCTTGCATTGAAACCAAGTATAATTTCACCGCAAGTTTCTCCAAATGAATCGAGGTCGAACACAGGGATTGCATAGTTAATATGTTACGTTCGTGATATATGCGACCGGAGGTTTTTCAATTAATAAAAGATTGGTTTATACAGGTATTTAAAATTGTGGTAAAGTAAAATATGCAGTAAAGTAACGTTGCGGTAATAAAATAAAATGCGACAAAAGTAAACCTAAGTTATTACGATACAAGATACAGGATACTGATACATGATACTGAGATTGAGACTGACTGTGGAGATTATACAAAGGGTTGTGCTATGCGGTGGCAAGTCTTTATGTATGAAACAGAGATAGAAAGGATAATTAATATAAACATCGCAAGTTCATTAATTGTGTTAAAGATATAACTACGGTTTCACTTTCCCTTGGCGTACACCTCTCAGTGATCGGCCGTGTTCCCACATCTCTATGGTGAAGCAGAGATGAACATAATGAACGCAAAGTTGCTTCCATCTCTGGAAGTACTTCTTGCTTTAGTTAACGCATTCTTCCAACCTTCTCTCGAAGGAGGAATGGTATCTTCACTTCTGCTCTCACAGGTGAAGATGCCGTCTAGCATGCTTTAGTTAAACATATTTATTTCTTTAGCACAGATTAATTTACTTGTTTAATTCATGTTAATTACCAAGGGATTAAGAAAACATCATGGAGAAAGTGACTAAGGAGGAACGGAAATAGATAGAAAGATGGGGATGAAAATAATCATGACATTCAATACAAATATTTAGCGTCTGATACATGGTGGGAATGATAGATATTAAGAAGATGAATACAATTGATGATAAGAGATAGAAACAAATACAGAAAATTGCCAACGTCTTGACACAGATCTGGACGGTAGATTTGCTTGCCGGCGAATAGAGTGAATGGAAGGAAGAACTTCCCTCTCAGGCTTGCTCGTCCGATAGGAGTGACCTTGGTACAGAGCTTCACGGCAGGGATTGAAAGGATTTGCCCTGAGACTCACCTCTCGGCCTTGTCTCTTAAATTGTCCCGGATCTTCTCCGATCAGCACTCAGACTAGTCTCTCTCTCAAATATAGGAATATCAAAATATGCCCGTATCAAGTATATTTTCAAATAGAATTTCAGAGGCTATTTATAGGCTCAGCTTTGACTCTCTGACTTGTGGACCCCACTTTTTGTTATGGTAATTCCGGAAATGGTGGAATGAATATTTCTTCTGTTACGCGATCAATCCTGTTAGAAATGCACAACGGTCAGCTGTACACGTGTTTGAATCCTCCGCAATTGCGTTGCTCTTTTGCATCTTCGATCGTTTGCCCGCATGCGGTGTTATTTTTTATTACCACATACGGTTGAAGTTGCATTGATTGCAAAGCTCTTGATCAATTGTCGCATGTGCCGTCGTTGCGTTGATCATCTATTCATTCCTAAATGATGGGCGCAATGCGACGTTGATGCGTTGATCTTTTTTCTTGAGTCTTGAACGCATACGGTGACTTGATTTCCTGCAAAACAGAATTGAAATATTCTCTTCTACCATCGCAATGGTGTCAGTGGGTGTATTGACGACAAATTATAATTCTTGCATTTCTTAGCTAATTTCTCTACAATTGACGCAACTTTTCTCTCTTTTAATCGCAATATCTACATAAAACAGTATAAATAACTTGTATTTATACAAGTTATCACACTCCCAAATTTAGATATATGCTTGTCCTCAAGCATATCTTCTACTAAGACACTAATGCTCAATTTCTATCTTAAGTTTGCGTTGATTGGTTGCTCTGAATGCTCCACTTAGGTACATTCTTAACAACGTAATTTCCTTCTATCCTTGCTAATTCATAGCAAAGCCCTACTTTATTCTTCTATACAAAAAATTTCTACTCAAAAATGCTTTTCTAGTTTTAAAAAGAATGTTTACCTCTTCTTGTCAAAACAACTTGATGCATCTGGATGCGGTGGTCAAACTTTGTGTCATTGATTAGAGACTGTTGGTCATGGTTACACCCTTCGTTTTGGCTTGTTCCGACGGGTGTCATGCGAAAATCTAACTACGGTTGTGTGCCAATCTCAACTTTAACTCATGAATTTCAGAGAAGTTCTCTCTTGCATTCCTTTATTTTTTTGCTCAAAATTTCTATACAACAAATTTCTGCTTAAAAGACCTATAGATCATGGGCTCCAATGATCCGAGATTAATCAACTAAACTCACAGATTTAGAATGCTAAGCCTAGAAATGTGAAGCCTGTGGGTTAGAGGTTTAGGTTGTTTGGGTTTAAGAAAACTATGTTTGGAGTGCAGGTTTTGGAAGTCTGGGTTTAAGAAACCTGTATTTGATTTATAAATTTTGAGTTTGTGAAATATTTTCTTGTATTCAATCGATGATTAGACTTTAGATTAGTTCAAATTTTTCATCTTAATTATTTTAATGTAGTTAAGTTTAAAATAATCTAAAAAATTAGAAGAATATCTGTTTTTTTAATTTTGAAATATAGATTTGACTAAAATTATAATTTTATTTAATTTATTATTTTATAATTTGATATTTTTATTTTATTAGGTTTTGAAATAAAATGTTATACTCACATTTGTACTAATTTAAATTAGGCTTTTCTACACATATAATTTAAATAAATATACTTAATTACGCAAAAATCTGGTTCAATTTACTTTTTCCCCTCCTCATTATTCAATTTTTATTAAAAATGTGTATATAATAATAATAATAAGAAGAAGAAAAGCATATAAGGGATGCTTCTTGTAGTAATCGATTTACAGTTAGAAAATCTCCTGAAATAAAGGAAACATATACACAAAGGCAAATTAAAAAAGATAATCTAATAAATTATAATAATTAAAAATAAAAAACTCCAAATGAAAAAATTAGAAGAAGAGAATTTATTTAAAAAATATTATTATCATTAAACTAAGGGCTTGTTGGAATGAATTAGAAATTTTTTATTTAAACACTCTTGATTTAAAATAAAAGCACACATATTTGACAACTATTTCTTAGAAGTATTTTTATATACAAGTTTGTTTAGTTTGTTATATTAATGTTTTCCAAACTCACCAAAGCCCACTCTTTGGGTTTTTGACGTCGAGGATACCCTGGTTTCCCTTATGGTGGTGTTGTCCCCACGATCTTGTTCGTATACATTCAGATCATGCAGTAACAGTCGAGAGACTCGTCGGGTGCTGGTAGATCGGTGGGAGTTTTCTACTGCTGTGGGTTCACACAAACGAAGATCGTCTTCCTCTGGTATGAACCCCTTTTTCTATGTTTTATCGTATTCTGAGCATGCTGTTGATGAGTTTAATATGCATAACTATTCGTATAGAATGTATATCGTTTATGTTTCAGTCACTGTGAAATCGAAGCGGTCTAAGCCCGCTCATGGAACTCTCGGTATGAGATCCTTCACTCATGCGTCTGGAAAGCTATTTTTTGTATATCCTCTAGTTGCACTCGAATTTGATAGTACCTTGATTTCAAATCAATTTTTGAAAAAATGGTGGTGCCAAATAATTCATCAAGAAGTTCATCAACTATAGGTATAAGATACTTATCTTGGATAGTGATGTTGTTCAAGGCCCAATAGTCAACACAAAATCGCCAACTACCATCCTTCTTCTTAACTATCAGAACCAGACTCGAGAACGCACTCTTACTAGGTTGTATTACACCTGCCATTAACATTTCTCCCACCAATCTTTTGATCTTGTCTTTTTGGAGTTGAGGACATCTATACAACCTCACATTAACTGGTCTAGTCCCTAGCTTTAACTCAATGGAGTGGTCATGTACTCATGTTGGTGGTAAGTCTACTGGTGTCAAGAATACCGACTCAAATGTCATTAGCACCTGTTGAATTCCTTCTAGAACTTCAGGGAATCCCTTTCAAACACTCTCATTGTCACTGGCTATTGCAAAATTAGATGCATCCATTGCATTTAGCTCAATAAAAAATCTTTGATCTTCTTTGTGCATCGTTTTTATCATTGACTTGAGGAATATTTGGGATTTTACCAAGCTGCGATCCCCATGTAGCTGAACCAACCACTTCTCATACTTAAATTCCATCATGGATAAACGTTAATCAAAACAAATCTTCCCCAAAGTCTCCAACCACAACACTCCCAAAATCACATTAGCACTGCCCAATGGTAGAGGAAGAAAGTCTTGAATTATAGATAGGTCAGAAATAGTGAGGAGCATACCTTTACAAACTTCGGTCGCTTAAACTGAACCTCTTGAGGAAAGCACCACATCGTAGCCTTCTGATGGGGAAATTGGCAATTGTAATTTTGATACTAACTCCATCGTGATAAAGTTATGTGTGGCGCCCTCATTGATTAGAACAACTACCTCATGGCCACAAATGTTGCTATGGACTTTAATTATTTTCAAGGAACTTAGCCCATCCATTGAAATAAGAGATAGGTTCACGATTCCATTTCCATCATCCTTGTGTTCGTTCGCCGTTTCATAACTAACGATATCCGGTTCCTATCCTTCGTCAACTAAATCTTCTCCTTCTTGAACGAACATAAACTGCAATTCTTTCTCCTTCCTGTGGATGTAGGCACAAGATCTGTAAAGAAAAGTGTGACTTAGCTCTTGAATAAAAACTCTTATCCTTCTTGTGGATGTAGGCATCTTTTGCCGAACCACGTATATCATCGTGTAGATCTCTTCTCCTTCTTTCTCTTTACAAGATTACATGTTCTTCTTCTTCTTCATACTCTCAGCAATCACTCGAAATAATCAGAAAGAAAGAATGGGTTAGCATGCAAACGATAGAGAAAACGAGAGAGAGAAAGAAATTAATTGTTCTAAAAAATCCCATCAGAAATAGAAAAGTTTTTCCCTTCCTTCAGGCAGAAGATAGTGGATTATTTCACATGGTGCACATCAGCTGGAAGATCGTGGAGAAAGGAGGACCAATTTTTCTACCAACCAATTTAATTTGGGGCAAAACAACTTGGTGGATCACGATTTTGGATCACCAAAAGGGCCAGCATTTCATCATTTGGGTTTCATAATTCAGAATATCAAGTGTACAAGCCCAACAAAGTGGTATCAGAGCAAAAGACTTACAAGATTGCAGTTTTTGAAGATTCAAGATTCAAGTTTTTCACTCCAAGATGTTAGTAGCAAGATTCGAAGTAGAGAAGTTCGATGGCAAAGGAGATTTTGGCCTATGGAAGGCCAAAATCAAGGCAATTCTCGGCCAACAGAAGGTCACAGAGCTTTTCTTGACCCATCAACTCTCCCAGCCACAGTGATAGCTCAAGAAAAAAAAAGATTGGGAGCTGGCAGCTTATGGTACATTGGTCTTAAACCTTAGTGATAGTGTTTTAAGATAAGTTTTAGATCAAGAAACGACCTATAAGATATGGACTAAACTGGAAGAATTATATGCTACTAAAGATCTTCCTAGTAAAATGTACCTTAAGGAGAAATTCTTTACATTTAAAATGGATTCATCAAAATCTTTGACTAATAATTTAGGTGAGTTCAAGAAAATTGTTGTTGAATTCAAAACCTTAGGAGAAAAACTTAGTGATGAGAATGAGGCCTATGTGTTTCTTAATTCTTTGCCTGAACCCTATAAGGAGATTAAAAATGCTCTAAAATATGGAGGGGATAGTATAAGTACTGATACTATAATATCAGCCGTAAGAATTGGAGAGCTAGAGTTAAAAACTAACAAAAAAGCTTATCATAATGGTGAAGGGTTATTTACTAAAGGAAACTTTAAACCAAATCACTCAAAGGATAGAAAACCACATAATTCAGAAGATAACAAGTCTAAACAGAAATTAAAATGTAAGTATTGCAAAAAGAAAGGACATTTAATCAAAAAAATGTTTTATTCTAAAGAGGAAAAACCAAGAGAAAGAAAAAGACTCTAAAGGCAAACAGCCTGAAGCTTCTGTTGTAGAAGGTTCTTTTATCTACGCAGATGCTTTAGCCTCAACCTTAGACAAATCCAACCATGTAAATCCTCTAGGAAAACATGATCGAGTCCTAGATTCTGGATGCACCTATCACATGACCTCAATGAGACCTTGGTTCAACACCTTTAAAGAAATTGAAGGATAAATGGTTTATATGGGAAACAACCAAGACTGTAGGATAGAAGACATTGGCTCTGCTTCTATGAAACTTAAGGATGAAACTATTAAACTTCTTAGGAATGTAAGATATGTTCCACTTCTTAAGAGAAACCTAATCTCCTTAGGTATGCTTGATGTAAGTGGGTGTGAGTATAGGGGTAAAGGAGGAACCCTTGAGGTGCTAAAAGATTCTAAAGTAATACTAGTTGGGGAAAATATAAATGACTTATTTGTGGTCAAAGGAGTTGATATGATGACGGGGGTATATGTTGCTACCACAAATGAGATCACAGAGGCTGATGTTTGGCACAAGAGATTGTCTCACATTAGTGTTAAAGGCCTAGAAGTCCTATCTAAACAAGGGATTCTATGTAAAGGTCTCTCAGAAAATCTAACTTTTTATGAACACTGTGTTTTAGGAAAGGCCACAATGCAAAGTTTCACTAAAGCACAACACACCACAAAAGCTATCCTAGATTATATTCACTCTGACCTATAGCCAAAATATTTACTTTCTTTTACTGATGACTTCTCTAGGAAAAGTTGGGTTTACTTCCTTAAAACTAAAGACCAAGTGTTTGATAAGTTTAAGGAATGGAAACTCATGATAGAGAAGCAAACTTCTAAAAGAATTAAATACCTAAGAACGAACAATGGACTGGAATTTTGTAGTGAAGGATTTAATAAGTTTTGTAAAGAAACAGGAATAACTAGGCATAGGACTGTTAGATTTACTCCTTAATAGAATGGAGTTGCTGAAAGACTTAATAGAACAATCATGGAAAGGGTTAGATATCTTCTTTAAGATGCAATCCTTAGTGAAAAGTATTGGGCCGAGGTAGCAAGCTACACTGTATTCACCTTAAATAGGTGTCTTCATTCCTCCCTAAACTTCCTAACTCCTGATGAAAAATGGACAAAACATCCACCTAACCTAGAAAATCTAAGGGTATTTGGATGTGTTGGCTATATTCACCAAGTCAGGGGAAACTAAAGTCTAGGACAGTAAAGTGTATGTTTGTTGGGTTCTCAGAAGGTGTTAAAGGCTTTAAGATGTGGAATCCTATTGAAGAAAGATTTATTATAAGCGGGGATGTCACTTTTAGAGAACAAGAGATGTTTATGCAAAAAGAAAAGACAACTTATGAAGTTTCTAAAGGCCCTAGTACTGCTAGAATTGAGGTGGAGACACTTAAAGATTCTTCTACTAGTCATAACCCTCCTAATGAAACTGAAGAAGAAGAAGAAGAAAACTCAAATGAGCATACTGAGAATACTGAAATTCTACCTGATTTAAGTCAGTATTCATTGGCTAGGGATAGAGAAAGAAAAGTGATAGTTTCTCCTACTAGGTATACTGAAACTAATTGCATAAACCTAGTCCTAAATGCCACAATAACTCTTAATGACCAAGAACCAGCTACTTTTGAAGAGGCAGTAAACTGTCCTAATGCTAGTTCTTTGATTCAAGCTATGTATGAAGAAATGGAATCACTCACTATCAATAATACTTGAACCCTTGCCCCTCTTCCTAAAGGATGCAAACCTATAGCTTTTACGTGGATATATAAACTAAAGAAGGGTTCTACCAAAGAAGAAAAACCTAGGTACAAGGCTAGGTTAGTGGCTAAGGGGTTTACCCAAAGGGAAGGCATATACTACTCTGAAATTTTTTCACTAGTAGTAAAACAAACCTCTATTAAACTTATTTTATCTCTAGTTACTCAGTACAACCTTGAACTAGATCAACTAGATGTTAAAACAACTTTCCTTCATGGAAATCTAGAAGAGGTTATCTATATGGTTCAACCTAAAGGGTTTGAAGAACGAGGGAAGGAAGACCTTTACTGTCTCCTAAACAAATCTATATATGGACTTATATAATCCCCTAGATACTGGTACAGAAGATTTAATGATTATATAAAGAGTATTGGATTTCAAAGAAGTACCTATGACATTTGTTCTTTTGTTAATTCACAAACCTAAAAGCACAAAGTCCATCTACTACTCTATGTTAATGATATGTTACTAGCTGGGAAATCTAAAGAGGATTTAAGACATGTAAAAGATCTTCTAAAGAGAGAGTTTGACATGAAAGATTTGGGTCAGTCTAAAGATTCTTGGGATTGAAACAAGTAGAGACAGGGCTTCCTCTATTCTAACCATTAGTCAATTAAGCTACTGTGAAAAAGTTATTAACAGATTTAATATGTCTAATGCAAAACCTGTCACTATACCTATTCCTAGTCATTTTAAGCTTTCTTCAAAAAACTCACCAAAGGAAACAAACATAGAACATTTGACTCAAATGCAATTAATTCCATACAATCAAGCAGTAGGTAGTTTAATGTATCTACTAGACCAGACCTATCCTACAGTACTTATCTTGTCAGTAGATACATATCTAACCCTGAAAAAAGGCACTAGGAAGCAACAAAATGGATTTTAGGATACTTAATTTGGTCTAAACAATCAAAATTAACATATCAAACTACAAAAGAAATAGATCTAGAGCTATTTGGATATGTTGATTTAGATTTTGCAGGTGACCAAAACAAAAGAAGATCATTAACAGGTTATCTATTCTTATATGATCCAAATTTATTATGTTGGAAAGCAAATTTGTAGTCAATCACAGCATTATCAACCACAGAAGTAGAATACATGACTTTATCAGAAGCAATAAAAGAAGCATTGGGTTAATGAAGGACTTTGGTATTAATCAAACAGTAGTAAAGATCTACTATGATAACCAAAGTGCTATTCACCTTTCCAAAAATCCTCAATACCACTCAAGGACCAAGCACATAGATATTAAATATCACTTTGTAAGAGACAAATTAGAAAAAGGTGAAGTCGAAGTGTTAAAGGTCCATACCAACGAGAATGTCGATGATATGCTTACCAAACCAGTTTCGAAGCTCAAACTAGCAAATTGTCTTGGTCAGATCGGCTTTCAGCTTCCTGAAAAATGGTGAAGACATGTCAAAACTGGAAGGAGAAGAGCATGCATGTTGAGTTTAAGGTGGAGATTTGAAGTAAAATAAGCTCAAGAATTCAACTGAATATTCAACAACCTTTTACATTTTTCTTTACAGTTTGTTTTTGTAACTACTTATATCTCACAAAATGTATAAATATGCATCATTTACAATTTATAGAAATAACTTACAAAAGCTTAAAAGAAAGCTACAAGATCTGTAAAGAAAAGTGTGACTTAGTTCTTGAATAAAAACTCTTCTCCTTCCCATGGATGTAGGGATCATTTGTCGAACCACGTATATCATCGTGTGGATCTCTTCCCCTTCTTTCTCTTTACAAGAATACATGTTCTTCTTCTTCTTCATACTCTCGGCAATCACTCGAAATAATCAGAAAGAAAGAAAAGGTTAGCAAAATATTTATGCAAACGATAGAGAGAATGAGAGAGAGAAAGAAATTAATTGTTCTAAAAAATCCCATCAGAAACAGAAAAGTTTTTCCTGTCCATCAGGCAGAAGATAGTGGATATTCCACGTGGTGCACATCAGCTGGAAGATCGTGGAGAAAGGAGGACCAAGTTTTCTACCAACAAATTTAATTTTGGGCAAAACAACTTGGTGGATCACGATTTTGGACCAGCAAAAATGCCAAAATTTCATCATCTGGGCTTTCATAATTCAGAATATCAAGTGTGCAGGCCCAACATAACCCTCTATCCTTCTTTTGTTTCATTTCCATGTCCGTCAGTCGACGATATGGTTAGGTGTTGTTGTCCTTTGCTCCCACATCCTTTCGAGGAGCAATCGTGGTTGATGAGCTCATTGTTTTTCAATTAGGGCTAAAGGTAAACGATCGATTAGTTGGGCCGCCCAACCCGCAGTAACTTGCCCTGCTAGTATTGATCTACTATTTGTTCTCGGGTTGTGTCGACCCGATCCCCTTACCTTGCCATGTTGAAGAAGTTGGTCATTTTCAATGAGTTGGGCTATTTTCATTTTGGCCTTAAGGCCCTCAGGCTATAATTTGTGCAGCTCACTCTGGATCTTCTCTTTGAGCCCACAAACAAACTTGCTTTCTAGGGCTTTATCACTTAACTCCTTCAGGCCTACTGAGTATCGTTCAAACATCCTCCGATAGTCCTTCACTGTCATCTTCTGTTGCAATTTCATAACCTTCGAGTACTGATCATTCTCACTCGTCGGATGAAAATGTGTTAGGAATAATTCTCGAAAATGCGCCCAACTTCCCACTGGAGACCAATCGTCCTCCCATTGATACCAGTCTAGTGCTTCACCTTCCAAACACAACATGGCTGCTTCTAACTTGTCTTTTTCTGATAATCGATTAACTACAAAATATCGCTTCATGCCAACCATCCATCCAGATTTTCTTCATCTTCTCCCTTAAAGATCGGTACCTCTCATTTCCTCAGTCCCAGGTCGAATAATGGCACCTCCTTGCTCCCAGGTGCATGTATTCCTTCCACTGTGTTTTTGGTTTGTTCTTGGCTATCTGGCTGGGTGGACAAATTTTTTATCAACCTCTTCCCTTGATCCATCACCATCCTCTCCGTCGATGGTGTCTCCTTGTTGCTATTGCCCATGGCCTCCAATCGAGATAGAATCAGTGCCATTTGCACAGTCATGCTAGCCATCCCCTCTTTGACTTCGTTAAATTTTAGTTTCATTTTTTTCTCTTTTTCCGCGTGTTTTTCCTCTATAACAATGATTCTATTCTCCATCTTTCCCACCATGCCCAAGCACTGCTCTGATACCAAAATGATAAGCCTTAGCCTTAATTGACTCTTATTTATCAACAATAGAAGGAGAATTTGAGAGCTCTCCAATCTCTCCCTAAATCTCAAAAGAGATATTCATAACCAAATGATTACCGATGCCCCTCTCATGGCCTCAACGACCTTACATATACTCATTCTCTCACCCATGGGCCATTCATAACTAACAACATTCCTATGGCCTACTTTCCATTTCAATTTTAAATTATTCTTAGCATTCCCATTATCCATCTTCTCCTTTGCACGTTTCCTCCGTACATACACTTTTGTTACTTGAGGCATTTAGAGTCTATAAGAGACTTATGAACCAAGCCCTTCATCCCTATCTTAATAAATTTATTGTGGTTATTTCAATAACAAACTTGTCTAAAGCAAGGGTTGTAAATAACATATTCATCATTTACATACTTTGTTTAAAACCCTTTATGAAAAGAAATTATTCATTAACCACAAAGAACGTTCATCTTTTACTAACCAAGCTTCCTTTTTGGCATATTTATAAGTGATTTGGGAGTAGCAGTTAATCCAGCTAAGATTCAGACTGTTAAAGAATGGTCCATCCAAACGTGTGTTCGAGACATTCAAAGTTAGGTTTTATTTCTTTTTATAGGAAATTCATTAAAAATTTCATTACTATTGTTGACAAAACATTTAAAGAAAGGGAAATACTAATGGCAACAACCACAAATTGATAGTTTCCAATTGCTTAAAGAGAAGCTGTGCTCCACATCAGTCCTTGCCCTACCAGATTTTTTCCAACCCTTTAAAGTAGCAATAGTTGCTTTGAGAAATGGGATAGAAGCTGTTCTATCTCAATATTCACATCCAATTGTGTTATTTAGTGAAAAATTCAGTGAAACAAGACAAAAATGATCCAGTTACAAACAAAGAATTATATTCCTTAGTCTAAGCACTCAAAGTGTGGGAGCATTACTTGTTGGGTAAAGAATTCATTCTGTTCTAGCATTATTCCCTTAAAGATTTTACAATCTCAAAAAAGAATTAGTTGTATGCATGCTCGTTGGTTTTCATCCAACATTTTGATTTCCTTATTAAACATAAAGCAGGTCATACGTTAATGTTTTATTTGATGCATTAAGTAGAAAAACACATTTATCAACAGTTTTAAAGGGACAAATTATAGCTTTTGACCATCTACCTTCCTCTTACAACAATGATTCTAATTTCAGTAAAGTATAGAAATTATGTAATAATCATGTTAATTCAGAGGATTACCATATCTTTGATGGCTTCCTATTCAAAGGGTGATCAATTATGCATCCTTCAATCCTCTCTTAGAACTTCTCTCATTGCAAAATTACATGGTGGCAGTTTAGCTATTCACTTTAGGTATTTTTGGCTTCACTTTCAGGAAAAATGTTCATAATTTCATCCAACATTGATTTACTTGTCAATAAATAATACGAGTTTGTATACCCCTTTACTGATACCTAAAAAATATTTGGGAAGACTTGTTGATGGATTTTATACCTTGGTCTTTGGAAGACTCTTTGGAGGAAGTTTAATACTACCTTAAAATTAAGCACAACTAATCATCACCAAACTGACAATTAGATTGAAGTAAGTAATCAAGTTTTGGGAAACTTAATTCGATGTATTGGAGGAGATAAACAAAAGCAATGGGACCTCACTTTACCTCAATCCGAATTCACTTACAACCATATGTGCAATAGTAGCATAGGGAAGTCCCCATTTGAGGTGCTTATGATGGTATCGAATTCCCAGCAGACACGTTTGATCACTTTTATTTTTTATTTTAGAAAGATGTAAAACACAGAAAATATTTTTTAGGCTAAACATTGAAGACTCTTCTTTACTTCACCAAGACTTCTCCAAATTGTTGATTTTCTCCTCTTCATTGAGAATGCCTCCAAATGGTCTTCCTAACGACTGATTTGTGGGAATCAACTTGAAATGTAAGGGAATAAAGAAGGGAGAAGGAATTTTTAGTAGTGAACCTTTCTCTGTGGAAAAATGGTTTAGAGAATAGCATAGTGTGCTTTTGTAATTGAAACCATCTCTCAAAATACAAAACCCTAGCATTTAATTAAATATTTTATATTTAATTTAATAAAATTTGAATCATATTCAAATGATAAATTTCTCTCCTTATTCATATTAATTCAATATTTGAATCACATTTAAATACATTAATTCTCCCATAATATATTGTTTAAATTTGAATCAAATTCATAACTAACTATATAATAATTTATCTATATACATTATATTTTGTATTGATCATATCATATACATTTAGTATATATTTATCAAAGCTAATTTGAACAATTCAAATTCTTCTTTCAAAATTTTGGTCCTTGTTAATCCGTTGTGAGTCGAAGACCTAATGGACCTGCAAATTATAAACTCTAATGATTCAAGATTAATTAATTAAACTCTTTAATTACTTAATCAACATGCATTAACTATGAAGAAAATCATTATAGATTTACAGTTGCACTCTTATGCATTGTAGGATATATTGCATCCATGGATAAAATCAATACACGTAAGTTAATCCTTCACAAGTTGTTCAATATCTGTGTTCTTAAGTACTACTCATCCTCTAATGAACAATTTTTCGACCCCTAAATTTGTTGGGAATTTTATTTCATCATTTTATTTTGTGTAATTTTGTTTTTGTTTTTTGTTTTGTTTTTTTTTCCTAACTTAAAATTCATCGACTTTTAAATAAAAATAAACAAAAAAAAGTTTCATTTCCTGCTTTTTCTTTAAATAAAATAAATTTTTTTAAAAAAATATTTTTTTTCATCTTTGCATTTTAGGGAGAAATGGATTTCGAAGATTTTATGTTCATACAAAATAAAATAAAAGACTTTTTTTTTTTTTTTTTTTTTTTTTTTTTTTTTTTTACAGATTTGGAAGAATAAAATTTTTAAGTTTTGATACACATCCATTCAATCTTGTGTGGGGAGAATAAAAGAATAAAAGATTTTGTGTGGGGAGAATAAAAGTTTTAACGTAAATTTTTTTTTTTTATGGAAAAATTATATCCATTCAATCTTGAAAGAACCAATGTCAAATATTTGTTTAAATCAATCAAATAATCCTCGATTAATTTTTTATTTTTCGTGCTTTTAAATATAAATTGTTCGTGCCTTTTACTCTCTCACTCACTCTTTTTTTTTTTTTTTTTTTTTTTTTTCTCAAAAGATATTTTTTCTCTCACACACACAATACTTACACTAAAAATACCCAAAAAGAATTTTGGTGGCTTTCTCTCCCTCACCATTTTTTTTTCTAGATTTCTCCTTTCTTAGAATCCTTAAGAATAACAAGGTTATTCTTGTGGTCTTGTTCAAGTTCGATTTAGAAGAAGTTCGTGCCAAGATCGAGAGGATTTTTCGTGGAGCTCGAGAATTGTTGTTCTAACTAATGAGAGGGAAATGAGAAAAATGGGAAGTGTGTTTTTCATTCTAGAAAACTCCATATAAATACATATCTTGAATCTAAAAAATAGATTCCATGATGTTAGCAACTAATCCCACTAACTCCACAAGAATAGGAACTTAGACTTGACTACAACTAAAAATAACTTCAACTATTTCCTAAAAGCTAGGAATTGACTAGACCAACTCAAAAACTAATTTGTAATTTTAAGTTACTAACATTCTCCTCCTAACTCAAATACTGCAAACACCTAACTTGCTCTTAAGAGCTTGAAAACGACTCATACAAAACGCAGGTTCAGCAAGTGATCATCCATCTTGTTGTACCATGCCCTAGGAGCTTGCTTCAACCCATAGAGAGCCTTCTTCAACAAATAAACCTTCTATTCTTGTCCTGGTATGATGAATCCATCTGGTTGCTCAACATAGATCTCTTCTTCTAACACTCCATTTAGGAATGCTGATATCTAGCTGATACACCTTCCATCCATGCTAGGCTGACATAGCCAGTAGCAACCTGATTGTGTCCATTCTTGCAACTGGTGAAAAAGTCTCAGAAAAATCAATTCCCCAGACTTGTGCATACCCTTTTTTATGAAAATGTCTCAACCTCTTGTGCCATAACTCAGTGTCATTTACTTGACATTTGAAAGCTATCTGGTCCTTCTCGAGTGGATCCAACGAGAAGCTCTTATGGTGCATCTTTATTTTGAATAACTCATTCCCATTGGAATCAGAAATGAGGCACTTTCCTTCTTCAAACAATACTTTGAATCCCTTCTCTACTAATTGACCAACGCTTAACAAGTTTTTATCAATTTTAGGGACAAACAACACTTCAGTAATCAACTTGGTTCCAGCACAGCTCTCTATTGACATTGTGTCCTTCCCCTTTACTTCTAGATACTCATCGTTTCCTATCTTCACTTTTGACTTGAATGACTTGTCAAGGTCCTTGAACAACTCTTTGTCACTTGTCATGTGATTGGTACACCCACTATCAACCAACCAACCATCACATTGAGTGACTGATGAGAAACAAGTAGTCACAAAGAGTTGATCTTCTTCTTGTTGTACTACAACATGTGTTCCTTCTCGCTGTTGAGTTTTTGCTTCCTTACAAAATCGTTCAATGTGTCCCAATAAATGACATCTTCTACACTTCACATCTGGCCTTCTCCAGCATCTGAAATGTGGATGATTCTGCTTCCCACAATGCTTGCATGTAATACCAGCATCCTTTGCAGCAGACTCTGAGCTACTGCTGCCACTTCCATTCTTCTCTCTTCCACCTTCTCCCTGCTGCACTTTAGCTTTCAATGCTTCCTTCTTGTCTTATCAACCTCCTCTGCTCTTATGCTTGCAAAGCACTAACCACTTCCATCACCTTGAGTTTTGAGAGGTCTTTAATAGTTTCTCAAGAAGCAATGGTTACTTCATATCTCTTAGGTACTGAAACTAGAATCTTCTGAACCAATCTATTGTCAGATAAATTGGTTCCTAATGCTCTTGCCTTGTTAGCAATCCTAATCAACTTATCTGAGTACTCTTTAATGGACTCAGAATTCTTCATTTGCATTCTCTCGAATTCTCGCACCAAGTTCAACGCTTTCATGCCTTTAATCCTCTCATCACCTTCATACTCACTTTTGAGGAACTCCCAGATCTCCTTTGTCGACTTCAAAGCCATAATTTTGTTGAATATGGCAGTAGACACAGCTGCATATAGGCAAGCTCGAGCTTTTGCCTTCCAGATGACCCTCTCCTTATAAGTCTTGATCTGATGTATTGTTAGGTTATCAGGAAGTGGAGCAATCTCATAGTCTTGCTCAATTGCTTCCCAATAATCACAACCCTCCATGTAGGCTTGCATTCTGATAGCCCATGCCTAGTAGTTTTCCCCATCAAACACAGGTAGAGCCAATGAAGAAAGATTGTTTAATCCTAATTTCATCTTTAACAACTCATCTTTAACAACTCTCACAGGTGTATCACTTAGTTTCTCTCGGAGATATTTCACTGATTCTCACTCATAGATCCCTTAAGAATTGAGGGCTCTGATACCACTGTTGTTCTAACTAATGAGAGGGAAATGAGAAAAATGGGAAGTGTGTTTTTCATTCCAGAAAACTCCATATAAATACATATCTTGAATCTAAAAAATAGATTCCACAATGTTAGCAACTAATCCCATTAACTCCACAAGAATAGGAACTTAGACTTGACTACAACTAAAAATAACTTCAATTATTTCCTAGAAGCTAGGAATTGACTAGAACAACTCAAAAACTAATTTGCAGTTTTGAGTTACTAACAGGAATCTTCAAAGGTAAGAATGGTTCTGTCTTAGTTTCCTCTCCAAAGCATGTTATTTCATATATTTATCCTTCATACGTTTTGTTTTAGAACAATGTTTTTGTTTATTCAAAAATCGATTTTAGAGATACAAAGCATTCACACACTTCCGCTTGGGATTCGATCTCTACAAACCACATATTGATCGAGAGTATATATAATAATTTTGGATTTTAACTGTAATTGATAATTCATTATTGCATTTTTAATAAAAATAATCAAATAGTATATTAAATAACTGATTAACTACGAAGTTTTAGAAAACAAATCTCAACAGTTTACACCAAACTCCCCCATCTTATTGTTGATATGTCTGACATCCCATCTTCTGTTGATTTTAGTTTAAAGGGTGACATTATGGTTGATATAATCATAGCTTTACACAAATAGGTCACGGATTATCCACATTAAATGACAACTTCTTACAAATAAAAAGCAGATGCCCATCATTGGTTCAAAGAATCCAAAGAAGATCTTGTCATGGTTCATCTTTCAGAATCTTGATTCATTGTTGGTCCTACAACAAGTTGAAGCCTATGAAGTTTGGTCCTTTTCGCATTCTTAAGCACTATGAAGACAATGCTTACAAAGTGGAACAACCTAATGATTTACGCATCGACCCAGTTTTTAACTATGCTGATTTGTCTAAGTATTTCTGAAGATAACTTTCCACTTAGCTCCCAACTCAGGACGAGCTTTTGTTCTTTTTGGTTTTATTGAATATGATATATTCTTGTTTAAGTGTTTTTAAATATATATATATATTTTTTACATTGATGTAATTTTAGTTATGGTTTAGTAACTTTTTGGTTGTTATTCAAGCCAACCGTATGTGGCTTTAGTTTTTAATCTTTGGTTGTTTTCACGTTTAGATCACTATATAAATTGCCTTTCTTTTAGTAATTAATCAGATTTTGAGGTGCTATTCAGTTGATACTTCTTTTCCAAATCTTGGACACATCAATTGGCAAAAACATACGGAAGCATCGATTTGACCAAGAATAAGGGGCGAGGATGAGCGTAATACTGCAAGCTCTTGTGCGGAGATTCTTCACAAACTTTGGGGATGGGCCCTGCCATCCTTTCCATGCTTTCAATTGACAAAAACGGTGTTGGGATTTATGTCTTAAATCTCGTAATTTATAATCTAGTAAAATAAGTATTTTATTCACTTATTAGTCTTGCATAACTTAATCCAATAAACTAAGATTCTTGATTATTTAATGTAACTTGAACAATATGTGGTAGACATACAGTTGGATCGTGTTCAAGTCATAATCTAAAAGGTCTATAGTATATGAATAAGATTGGATACATTATCCTGGTAACACTAGGATACGATCCACTTTATAGATGTTACAAGTGTTGTAAATGTTACAAATTATTCGATTAAGTCGTTCATGTAATAGACATGCGAGTGGGGTATCCTATATAAAAAGTTTGTATAAGATCAGACTACGAAATAATTAATCTTTCACTATAATACAGTTGATTGAAAATATTAATATTTCATATATGGTCGTAGATAACTCAATCTCAATTGTGAGTGAGTTATGGACTTTTACCTATGAGGGACTGTCATTTGACTTGTATGGGTGAGAGTGACCCGAATTGCCAACTCAATATACCTACTATTTTGGGACATAACCAAGTGAAAAACTAGAAACATAACTACATGAGATGAAATTTACTCATTCCCATCTTTAGGAAAAGTAGAGGAGTTGTTTGCTTAAGTGTTGACTCCGGGTCTTGAACAATGGGCCCTTCCCCTCATTGGCCCGACCATAAACAGGTTGTTCATTAGAGAATTAGTGGGACTTAAGGAACTAAAGGTTATTACAGGAGTAAGACGATAATTTGATTAAACTATAATTATGAAGGACTCGTGAAGGATTGACTTACCGATAAAGGTTATATCCATGGACACATATATCTACGGTGTGAAGAGTGTAGTTGTGGGTCTTTAATGAAATTACCTGCAATTAATGAATGTTGATTAATATTAATTTAATTCAAGAGTTTAAATTAATTAATATTGTTTCACTTGAGCTTCTAATCTGTAGATCCATCAGGTCTCACTACTAGCTCACTGAAAGATAAAACAATATTATTAAAATTTTGGATGAATTTGAATTGTTCAAATTATTTGAAAAATATAATTATGTTTGATACAATTAATATAATGTATATAGATACATTATATTATAAAGTTAATTTTGAATTAGATTCATATTAAAACTAAGAGAAATTAAAATTATATTAAAATTATAGGTTAAAAATTAATATGAATAAGATTCATATTAAAACTAAGAGGAAAATACATTCAAATATGATTTAAATAGGGAGATTTTCAAAAATAGAAAAATAACAGAAACTATTTATATAAAATAGTAAAATTTTAATATTCTTTAATAGAAGCTAATAAAAGTCTATAAGTATCTATCAATATTTTTTTTTTTTTTTTTGCTATTTTTGTAAATAGTTTGACATTTTTTTTATTTGTGAAAATTTCCTTAAATATAATATTAATTAAATATATGATATGTAATTAATTAAATTTAATAAATTAGATTTATTAAATATTATTTAATTAATAATAAATAAAAAAATAACTCCCCAGAAGAGTTATTGGAAGAGTGGTAACTCCCTCTCTCAATGTGAAATGAAGAAAGAGATAAGATTTTTTTTTTTTCTTTTTACATCTTCGGTTTTAACTCTCTCATTCTTTCGAGAATTCCCTCCTTCCCTCATACTTCCAAAAGGACTCCCACAAGCTACGATTCTATAGTAGAGTTACATTAATGGTAGGGTTCGAAACATCTTGATGGGAGAATCGCTAAAAGAACGATTCACTATCGATGTGGTTAATAAACTAAAAATGCACAAACACATCAACACAAATATGAAAGTTCAGACATTTATTTGAAAATTTTAAAATGTAAAAATTTATAAGTCCAAAGACCTATTAAAAAATAGGGAAAATGTAAAGAATTAAACTTACCATTTAACTTTCTTGTTATTATCATTACCATGACTTCGTTTACTTTTCTCAAGCCTTTACTATCGCAATGAGAGATTATTCAACATGCATTTAAGAATCACAAATATGGCAATCTAAAACCTATGTTATGGGTGGGTAATAATGACTTAGTGGTTTTTCATCTTTACTACTTCAACTTTTTGGATATTGGTTTGAAGAATCTAAAACCATTTACATTTCCTGCAAATTCAAACAAGTTTGAAGAATCTTTCATGTTTATACTGGTTAACAGATTTTGGATATTGGTAGTTCCGAAGTAGCTCATCAGTGTCTCATCTCAATGAAATCACTCTCTATTATTCATTCACTCAAAAAAACAAACACATATTCATAAAGGTATTTGTAATACCCAAGTTTAAGAGAAATATATGAATGAACCGATATCACATCTGAATGAGAGAGATCATGATGATGCGAAATTTTGGTCCAAAAATTGTAAAAAATTAAAAGTTACTACATGTGCCAACAAAATGCACCTTCTTTTTCAGTGGTTTAGTCATAGAAACTCCAAAGTTAAATGTATTTAGCTTGGAACAATTCTATGTTGGATTACCTCATGAAAAATTTCATAGAAAGCATGTAAGGACAAAGTATACTAAAAAGATTCGATTGGTTTGTGGGAATAGTCTTCGCTCTTGGAAGCAGTTTAAAATAAGTAGATAGTGTGACCAAGTCGCAAGGGTCATTAGGTGTCGAATTCGGATTTCAAATCTTAAGCCTGGAGCGTTACTATGTTTAAATAGAATTAGTCTAGAACTAAGCTTTCTAGTTGTGTTTGTTCTTCTGTGTGGGGTGGTATACATAATACATCATTATCTTCATGAACTAGAAACTTGCTCATTAAATTTATGGTTCATGGTTCCTGCTCAACAACAAATGCAATCAAGCCAAATACCAAACTTCTATAACCTAACAGAGAAAAAGAACTCACATGACAAAGAGCATGAGCCAATCACTACTTGGGGCTGTTGTGAGTTTATCACACATTGTGGTTGCGATTTTGAGTGAGATGGCAAATCCATCATATACTTCACTATGTGTCTGTCTTCATAAGCTCTCTAACAAACATCCCAAGTCCCAACTGCATCATCTCTTCTAACTGCCAATATGATGATCCCCCCTACATTCAATGATCTAGCAAAACTTACATCAAGAAAGCTACATCGGTATTTGAACCTTCACCTAGTATCCTATGATTGTCATGAGATGGCTAGGGGCCCCAAGTGTACTTTAAACAGAAACTATGTACTGGTGCTAATCTACAAGTTAATAAGTTAATCTAGACTCACTCACTCACTACAAAATCGAATTGGATAATCATGCCTACCCTCCACCCCATGTGGTAATTGGTTTCATGGTACAATGATGAACTCAATAAAAAGTAAATACTAAAGGGCTCAATTAAAACATAGGACTTTCCAGGTTCCACTACCTCAAACATCCTTCTTCCAAGTTGATAAGTGGAGGCAATGCATCTCATATGTTTTATCGATAAGTTCAAACTATACAGAGTGGGGATCTAGATCAAGCTGACTTGAGCTTAGATGATGAGAATTCATTCACCATGATCTAACCCTAATAACAAAACACTCCAACTCCAGCTCAATCCAGTTCAAGAAAAAAAGCGGGATGCCCATGAAATGAAACCTATCAAGAATTCTATTAAAGTTTGTTGGTCAAAACAAACCCATTGTCCACATATAACCAGTCGTTCCAAAATGCAAGGAAAACTCTATCTACTTCACAGATGATAAATGGAAACAAATCCTTCAAGAATTAGCCATAGGCTTGACCATTATAAGGGTGTCCACAACATGCAAGATAATTGTGGAATGAAATGTTATAAATATGACACACGCCCCCACTTTGATGTTCTCAATCCATACTACATTAGTAAAAGTAGACAAACACTAACAGAAATTAACTATAAAAGAAAGTAGGGAGGAGATTATACTTACTGGTGAGCGGCCGAGTTTTTCCAACCAAGAGTTACAGTCCAAGGATATTCTGTCTGACCTATGGTCCTCCTCAAAACCCAAATAGAGTACATAAGAATATATTTGAGAGTAATTTTGAAATAGTTAAAATCACTTTGAAAATCATTCTGAAACATGTTTTTAATCATTCAAAATCAATTTTGATGGTATGAAAATCATATTTAAGAGTGTAAAATCAAACAATACATTGATTTTGAATGATTATTTTCAATAAGATATGAAAATTTTGATTTTAACTATTTCAAAATAACTCTCAAATATGTCCTAAACATCACAAGAAAATGAACAGTTCCTCACATTTTCTGCTACATATAAACACATTCCCCTTACATTTCCTTGCAACTAATGACAAAGATTACAAGGTTAACCAAAAGAAAATATGGGATAACCAATCAAGCACTTCAGAAAGTAATCCATATCAAAAGTATTCAATTCATCACCCAAGCAAATAGAGCAGTGAAATCCCTAAAGGCCAAAACAAACTAGGGCATGGTAGCATCTATCATCTTTGTTTCATCAAGAGAAGCAAAAACACAGAATTGGGAAATTAACTACTTCTTTTGAAGGAAACCACGCAAAAGAATCTCAGTTGATGTCAGAATCATCAAAATCGTCCTCAAAGGAGTTGAAGAAATCAGCGTCGGCGAGCTTGTTCTCGGCGGAGATCACACCCTCGCCCAATATCTCAAGTGGGTCTACATCGTCCACGTCCATGGCGACCGTCGATCCCTGTTCTTCCAACTCCGCAAAGAACTCCATCGGTGTAGGCCTCATTTCTGTGACGAACCAAATGAAGAATGAAAACCAATGGGTTTGTTTGAATTTGAAAGAAGATGAAGCAAATGAAAGAAGATTGAAACCCAAATAAAGAAGAAAGGGATATCGAGACGAAGAAGATGAAGCCGATCAAGATTGTTACCTGATGAAGGAACCAACTTTCCTCCGTTTTTTCTTACTTCGGCTTTGTGCCTGACGATGGCGCGCTTGGCTTGGGCTTATTGATTTCAAGCGAAGGGTTTCTTTTTTACCTGATAATTGCTAGTTGCTAGTGTTTATAATTTCGCTAGTTAATTGTATCAATTTAAATTCGATTTCTTTTTTTTTTTATTTATGCTTTTAAAATTTAGAAAAAAAAATATTCAATTATATTATAATATTCAATTTACATCATCTATTTTATTTTATGTGGATAAACATCGTATATGTTATATAATTTTATCAATTAAATTTCTAAATTTTCATAAGCGAATCAATTTAGACTATCAGTTAAGGTTTCCTTGGTAAATTATCTATGCATCAATTATAATTGTTCATTTTATTAATATGACATTTAAGGAAATCCACACATTGTAAGAATCTAATGCATGGCTCTTCTCTGACCACCGTCCGGTTGAGCTCCAATATTCAAACTCCATATTCAAGAAAAATCTATTAAAAAGTTTGAAGAATTTTGGACATTACATCAGGAGTGTAAAGATATTATTACAATGGTTAAGTCTCCAAAAGAAAATGTTGGATATTTTGAAAATAGTTTGGTTTTATGCTCTAAAGAGTTGTAGAAATGGGGAACGTTTTTTAATAGAGAATTAAAAGGAAAAAACGAAGATTGTAAAAGAGCTTTGCATGCCTCCTATGAAGTTTCAACAGAGGTTGGTTTTGATAGATTTCATAAATTAGAATTTGAGCTTGAAAATTTGCTTGAATAAGAAGAGATTTTCGGAAGCAAAGATCGAGGAAAGAGTGGTTGAAATGTGGAGATAATAATATCAAATGGTTTTATAAGAAGGCATCTTTGAGGAGGAAGAAAAATGAAATTGTGGGGACCTTAAACTCCTTTGGGATATGGTCGAAGGAAGCAAAGGAGATTGAGAATACATTTATTTTTTTTTTCAAAATCTTTTTACATCTATAAAATCAAACAAGGAGCATATTGTTAGGTTCTGAATTCTACTCAACCTCGCATTACGAATGAAATGAATGCTCAATTATTAACAGAGTTCACTAAAGAAGAAGTTGAAGCTGCAGTGTCTCAAATGTTTCCTACAAAGGCACCAAGCCCTGGTGGGTTCCCTACATTATTTTATTAAAAATATTAGAACATCGTGGGATAGAAGACAATTAAAGAGTGCTTATTAATTTTAAATAAGTCTGGCAATATCACAAATTGGAACTCAACCAATATCATGTTTGTTCCAAAAGCTCCAAACCCTCGAAGTGTTGATCATTGCCAGTTTATAAGTCTCTGTAATGTTAATTATAAAATTGCTTCAAAAGCTATTGCTAATCAATTGAAGCCTCTACTGAATGATTTCATTTTAGAATCTCAATCAGCCTTTGTTCCTGGGATAACAATAACAGACAATGTTATTATTGGCTATGAATGTATACATTTCATCAAAAATAAGAAATCAGGAAGAAATGATTTAACTGCTTTAAAAATTGACCTTAGCAAAGCCTACGATGGTTATTCCTCGAAGTTGTTATGTCCAAGTTGAGTTTTTCATGATGATGGGGTTGCTCTTGTTATCAATTGTATCTCCACAACTCAATTTTCAATTATGATAAATGATAAATTCAAGACAAATCATCCCAAACTGTGGACTTCGTAAAGATGATCCAATTTCTTCACTTCTATTTCTTGTTGTTGATGTATTGTCCTCTTGTGTGCAGATGGCTTTAAATAATGGAGAAATATTAGGAACTCCAGTGGCTAATATAAGTCATAAAGTTTATCATTTATTGTTTGCAGATGATTGAATTTTATTCTGTGGAGTTAATGAAGCGGAGTTAATTAATTTGGAAGGGATTCTAAGAGCTTATGAGTCTGCTTCTGGTGCTTTAATAAATTACTCAAAATCTGCTATGTGATTATCTCCAAGCATCCATAAAGATAGACAAGATTACCTATGTAATATTACGGGTATAAGCCTTGTTGATGACTTTGGCCTTTATTTGAGTATCCCTTTTTCACTTTCAAGAAGTATGAGCAAGGATTTCAGATACATTGTTGATAAGGTATGGAAAGTAGTTAGTGGGTGGAAAAGAATATTCTTTTCAACTGGGGAAAAGAAGGTTCTTATCAAAAGTGTAGGCCAAGTAATTCCAACTTATAGTATGAGTGTTTTTAAGCTCCTTAAAAATTTGTGTACTGCAATGACTAAAATCTTTGGTAAATTTTGGTGGGGTTCATCTGATGACAAGAGAAAAATTCAATGGATAAGTTAGGGTAAAATATGTCTTCCGAAATCCATGGGTAGGTAAATTTTAGAGAATTAGAGGGCTTTAATTGTGCCTTGTTAGTCAAACAATTCTGGAAGATTCTTGTCTACCCGAACAGCTTAGTCTCTAGATTCTTAAAAGGAATTTACCTTCCAAATAGTTCGATTTAGATTCTATTCTTGGCTCAAATTCTTCCTACCTTTGGAAAAGCTTGATTTGGGGAAGGGATTTCTTAAAAGAAGGTCTTCGATTTAGAGTTTCTAATGGCCAAAATACCAGAATGTTTGTTAACCCTTGACTCCCAAAAGAGTTAACTTTCAGACCTCTTTTACTAATCCAAGGTTTATGAACTCTAATTCAAGGTTTATAAACTCAATGGTGGCTAAATTTATCAACTATCGATGGAATATTGGTTTATTGAAAAAGGCTTGCAATCCTGGTGATATTGACATCATTTTGAAGATTTCTTTGAATTTAAGACTTGTTGATAAGGTGATATGGCAATATGAGAAATTTGGAATATATAAGTGGATATAAATTGTTCCAGAAATCCAGAATATGTGCTCACTCCTCCAGTTTAAACCTTATGGAAGATATATGGAAGAATATTTGGAAGGTTAAAGTTCCTACTAAAAAAGGCATTTCATGTGGAGAACTATGAAGAATGTTCTCCCTACAAAGCTTAATCTGTTGAAGAAAATAATGGAGATTACTCCCTAGTGCCCATTATGCTCTACTGATTTTGAAAGCATTGATCGTATATTGTTCACTTGTTCTGGGGCTAGGTCCATCTGGAAAATTTTATCTTGTTGTTGGGATTGGTGTCCTAATTCTTCCAACGTCTCGTTGTTTGTAATGATATACATTGTTTGATGAATAAAATAACTATTATTTCATTCTAGCATTTACTCATATCTAATAAACAAGCTCCATGGTTATCTTATGTAAACTTAAGCATGTATATATGATATACAGGTGGATCATGCCTTAAGTAATAACCTAAATAGGTCTGTAGTATAAGGATTAAGGTGGGATACCTGATCCTGGTGACACTACGGATGCGGCCCGCTTTATAGAGGTTTGCAAGTGTTGTAAACTACTACAAATGGTAGATCCTGACCATTCATTTGGAGACATGCGAACGGGGGTGTCCTATATAAAGAGTTTGTATAAAACCGGACCACGAGATGACTAGACTCTGTATATAATGCCGTTGGTACTAGAGACTTGCATCTCACCTAAACGACCATAGGTGACATGACCTCAATCTTGAATGTTTTGGGAACTCCTGCCTTTGAGGGCAGTCCTTTGATTAGTATGGGTGAGAGTGCTAGATTGCCAACTCAACTTGCCTACTTTTTTGGGGGTTTGTCTAATTTGGGAGCTGAGAACTCAATCCACAAGATAAAATTCACTTATTACCGGAAGTAGAGATAAGTAGAGAGATTGCTCCCTTAAGAGCTGATTCCGAGGCTTGAACATAGTGGCCACAGCTTCTCTTTGGAAGAGAGGACTCAATCATAGTAGGACTATGACTTATGTTCATTAGAGGATTCAGTGGTACTTAAGGAGTTAGATGTAACTAAAGAGGCATAACGGTTATTGGCCGAGCTGTACTTACGAGCGATCTGTGAAGGGTTGTCGCGTTGCTGATTGGTTGAGATGGACACATAATATATCTGTGGTAAGGAGAGTTCAGTTGTCGGTCTTTAGTGGAGTGTCTAGTAGTTAACGAATGGTGAATCCCGTGACTAAAGAGTTTAGTCAATTATTCACGTACCGTTAGAGCTTCGAGCTATAGGTCCATAAGGTCTCCTTAGTAGCTCAATGGATTCAGTTGAGGATCAATTCTTGGTGTTGATTTGAAATGTTCAAATTGACAAGAGGTAACTCGATTGTATATGATATGATCAGTATGGTGTATGAGATACATCAAGTGGAGGATTAATATAAATGAGATTTGCATTAAGTGCCATGAAATAGAAAAAGAGCTATGGTTTATGTCTCATGAGATGAAATATTAAAACTATAGGTTATAAATATAGTATGGTAAGTTAGTTATCATTTATATTTATAATAATATTAATTATTGGATAATTAACTCATTTTCTCTAATAACCAATTGAGTGAGAGGTTATTGGTGGTTTCATGGTAACTGTGAGATAAAAAGAAAATTGTTTTCCTAATTTTAGTAAGGTTAAAAAAGGTTGAAAATTGGTTGAATTTGAGATTTTTCTCTCTCGGAATCTCACGGAAGTTGTCAAGTAAATAGGATTTACTAAGTGACAACTTAGAGCTAGCTAAACGATCGTGTAGTGTTTGTAGGTGATAGACATTTAGCTAAGCGATGAGCTAAACGATCGCATAGCTTTTGCTAGACAATCACTTAGCTTTTGCTAAAGGATTGGGCATTAACCTATACGATAAGTTCAACCATCTCCCACTTGCTCAATCGTTCCTCCTTTGTCTGCCTCAAACAAGTCCACACAGAGCTCACTCTCTGGACTCTAACACCGAGAATACCAAGGTAACCTTCTTGGTGGTGTCATACTCAACTCAACACCCTTGAGGTTTTGTGGAGGTTGTTTGTGTGTTCGGGGTGTTCGTGACTGAGGTGATCATTAAGTTCGAGTGCGTGGTGTTTGTGCAATGTAATGGTCGCGTTGGACAAGCGTTCGAGGTTGTTGTGTTGCTACGTACGAGCGTTCGTAATCAAGGAGCTTGACGATGAGTCTGCAAAGGTGTATAGCATATCTCCTTGATCATTTGTATTATCATGCAGTAATTTCTGTAATTAATACATAACTGTATGATTCTGCTTATGACTATAATTGTAAAGTTCATATATGATTGTAATTTGGAATGATCTTTCCGCTGCTCATGGAAATCCTCGTGCACGATTTTCTTCAATTGTATCAGAGATAAGTTGTTTTGATATTCCAAATTACAAGTCCATTTTGAACTTCATTTTACAGTCTGAGTGGGTTTTTGCATTTGTATTTAATTGTTAAGTGCATTTGTGGATGGAGTTGATGAATGTTTCGGGTTTACTGCCTTTAGTTAAAGATTTCTTCAATTAAAAAGTGTTAATTTGTAAGGGCCCCTATGTTTTTTGGGCGTAATTAACTTACAACCGAGTCTGTAATTCAAAGAGTTTGAGTTAGTCTAGTTGTTCGTGATGAAGTTTCGAAGCATAGAGATGCGGTTCTCAACGAGGATGGAGACCAAGAGTTGGTCGGATCGTGTACCCTAAGGTAAACGATCGTTGGGATTTATCTAAGCGATCATGTAGATTTTTTTATATGATCGTGTAGTATTTACTAAACGATCGTTTAGCTATGCTAAACGATCGGGTAAATCATTTACTCTATCACGTAGCATTGTTGCCCGATCACGTAGGCACTTGAGGTAGACGATCGTAGTGGGAGCATGTGATGCTCATCATTTAGTAAACGTTACGCGCTAGACGATTGTGTAGTTAGCAAGCCTCATCGCTTAGTTACTACCTACACGATCGCGCGTATACGATATGAAGGTGCTAGCTAAGCGATCGTTTAGACAATGGTGCTTCGCTGCATCATAGTCGTTTAGACGATCACATAAGGCGGGCGTTGTACGAAGCGCGCTAAGCGATCACGTACCTCAGGCTTCATCACTTAGTAAAAGGTATACAATCATGTAGAATTTGCTAAACGATTGTTTAGTTTTGGGAGCGTTTGTAAGCGATAGAACGGAGCATTTTTTTTTTTATCGTGTAGACGATTGCGGGGATTTTAGTATACGATGGTTGGAGACGTGTTGCTTCGCCTGGACGGTTCAAGACCCGGTTCACCTGTTTGAACCCGAGACTCCTTATTTTTGTAATAGTTAGCTTTAATTTTGTGTTTCTAAGGCAATTTTACCCGGTTCATCAACATTTATTTTTTATACATGTGATGTATGGTGCTTATATGCCAAAGTGTTTGACATATAGTTTCAAACCCACCTTAGGTTGTGCAATTATTCATGCATCATATATTATAAATGTCATAATCGAGCATGAAGAAATTACTTGAAAACATGTGCATGCATCATGAAATATAAGAGCTATATTTTGCATGCAGGGAGCATTATCATGCATCATCCTTTTATTATAAGTGTTATAGTCTAAGGGTGAATGGAAGCATGTTTTGCTAGTTTCATTGCTGTTTTGTATAAGTGTTATATAAAAGAAGTAGAAATGAATGAACAATACATTAAGCATGACACTTAAGCTGTTTATAATCATTATGAATACCTTGCATGTGTTAGCTTAGCATTGTGGTTTTGGTTGTTTCTGTTTATAATTGTTATAAAGGAAATTAGAATTAAAATCGATAAGAAAGAGTTGCATGCGGACTTAGGGTGAACCCAAGTTTTTTAAAAGGGTTTTAAAATTGGATTGAAATAGACCTAAGTTCAAATAGTTCTAAAGAGTTTAGTAACCTAGATTAATCTTTTAAAATCGGTTTAATAAGATTAAGTTGGTTGGCATAAAAGATTAAATTGTTTTAAATATATCTATAAGGGACCTTCTGTCTAAGGCAGGTTCTGGCTAGGCTAAGGTTCTTAAGTTGACGGAAACATAACACCCCTACCTGGAAAGGTGAATTAGATAGATTTTCAACAAGCATGCGACATTTTGGTCAAAGACTCTATTAAAGAGTTTAATGGATGATGATCAAAAGTTGTTTAACTATTCAAGGTAAAAGTTACTCTTGGGCAAACCTAAAAGTCACTTAGCTAAAATCCTTAGCCATTTTTTTTCTAAGTAAGCTAAACCCTAGGTTATACAATACTCAATGGGAGGAGGAGATGTTCTAGTCTATCTATGATTCCACTCACGTTTCTCCATGAATGTTCACACCGTGAGATTCATGCTTAGCCTCGTGGTGGCTTGGGAGCATCCCCCTTCAGATGGTGTTTGCATGAGTCAATATCAAAGTAGACGGAGAAAGTGTTTATAGTAAGTGGGTGAAGGGTATGTTTCAACACGTCCTATGGTCTCTGTCATTGGTTCACACCGTGAGATCATTCTGTACTCCCTCGTGATGCCCTGGGAGCGTCCCCCTTTGGATGAGTTTTGTGCAATTGGTCAAGATCAAGGTGAACTTCAGAAATGGATTGGGTCGCTTTAGGTTTTGCCCCAATCGGATTTTTTCCCTTCGGATTGGTTTATTGGGGCCGATCTCTCGGGACTAAAATGACGGGTCATACTTACAGGAGATTGTTAAGTAAGTTAATGATCTCTTAGCCAAGTCAATGATGGTTAGTCGTTATAGGAGCAAAAGTTGTTCTGGTATTAATGACTGGTTGAGAACTTCTCAATTCATAGGAGGGATAATTGACCTCCCTTCGGCGACTTTTGTCCTAAACCTTTGAAGCATCATTGCGGAACTAGATGTCACACGGGGTTCATATTAGTTTTGCTAAAACCTTATTGGATGTTGTTTGTTTTACAATGGGTATTTGCTTAAAACCTAACGTAGGTCAATGTATTTTTCTTTTCAGCAACTCATTAGTATTTCCATTTAGTGCTTTTAATATGACCGACTACATACAGTGGAAAGAATCGTGTGAAACCTATTTCACGGCAAACGACCTTGAATTTTTCATGGTTGAGGAGTGTCCTCAAGTCCCAACCCTTGATGTACCGCGAAGTGTTCGCAATGCATATGAGTTGTGGATGAAGGCTAATTCTTTGGCCCGACTTCACATTTTGGCTAACATACCTGATGTTTTGGCCAAAAGGGTTGAGCATATGATCATTGCACGTGAGATCATGGACTCATTGCAAGATATGTTTGAACGTCAAATCTTACTTTTCGAGCACAAAGGGATGGATAACAAAACCAGTAGTGTTAGTTGTTCTGACACTGATCCTACTACTCTCCAAAAGAGAAGGAAAGACAGTAAATCTGATTTATCGGTCTTGGAGACTTGTTTGGTAGAGAATGATGATTCTACATGGATCCTTGATTCGGGTGCTACCAATCATGTCAGTTCCTGGTAATCGATGCCACAGGGAGAGTGTAACGGGTGATTTGTATGTATGATATTCAATGCTCATGATGATGCGATACTACTACTATTTATGCGTTAATTAGGGATGCTCAAATAGTATGCCCTGCGTTGTCACAAGTTTTCTTACAATGGAACCAAGTGTAATTCTACTGCAAGTTTCTCGGTGTGATCCGAGGTCAAACACGGGGAAGTGGTGCCGGTTATTGCGGTATGTTCATGGTATATGCGACCAGGTTTTTAATTCTTTATAAAAGGTGTGTACAGTATGTAAATTGCAGTAAAATAAAGGAAAGCGGTAAAAATGCGATAAAACATAAAAATACAATAAACCTAAGCTAGATGTTACAAGATACAGGCTTTATGTGCAAGATACTAAAATTAAGGTTGGCTGTGAAGGTTGTGCAAAGACGTGGGATGCGACAACAAGTCTTGTAAACAAATTAGAAAGAGAAAGATAAATATCACAAACAACGCAAGTTCTTAATTGAATTGAAGATATAAATACTGTTCCGCTCTTCTCTTGGCGTACACCTCTCAATGATCGGCCGCGTTTACCATATGTCTGTGGTGAAACGAAGGTTAACGTAATGAATGCAAGGTTGCTTCCATGTCTGGAAGTACTACTCGCTTTAGTTAATGCACTCTTCTGACCTTCTCTCGATAGATCAGAATGACATCTTCACTTCTGCTCTCATAAGTGAAGATGTCGTCCAACATGCTTTAGCTAACTGTATTTTATAACTTTAATACAGTTCTTAGTGATTCATATTGCTCATCAAGGGATTAAGAAAACATCATGAAGAAAGTAACTAATGGGTGAACGGAAACAGACAGAGAATGGTAAACGAAATCTATCGAAACATTCAATATTTCTACTAAGTGTTTGATACATGATGTGTGAATGAAGAGATAAAGAAAATATGGAATACAATGAAAGAGAGATAGAACAGATACAATCCGGTGCCAATGTCTTGGCACAGATTTGATGGAGATCTACTTGCAGGATCGATGGTTTCAATGGCAGGAAGAGTTTCCCTCTCAGGCTTGCTCCACAGGTAACAGGGGTCTCTGCACAAAGCTTCGATCGGGTATACAGCTGATCGGATCTGAG